>NW_025257801.1:0-1790 GCF_018294505.1 Triticum aestivum
AAGGGCTTTAAAAGAAAATGCCACAGTCGGGCGTCTGAGCAACACCACATAAAGGGCTTTAAAAGAAATGCCACAGTCGGGCATCTGAGCGACACCACATAAAGGGCTTTAAAAGAAAAGCCACAGTCGGGCGTCTGAGCGACACCACATAAAGGGCTTTAAAAGAAAAGCCACAGTCGGGCGTCTGAGCGACACCACATAAAGGGCTTTAAAAGAAATGCCACAGTCGGGCGTTTGAGCGACACCACATAAAGGGCTTATAAAAGAAACAATCATGGTAAATATCCTAGAGGTAGAACCATCCCAGGGATATTTGACAATACCAATAATATCACGGGTTAGTCCACAACAAAAATAATAATCATAATTATTACAAATCACAAGTCATGATTCCAGTTCTAGTTTAACAGTTTCACCTCCGAAGAACGACACTAAGACCGACACTTGACCCATTCCAGACTGTAGTCCTTAACCATGGACACGGCTATTCGAATAGGTTTATCTCTGCAGAGGGTGTACTCTTTACCCACGAGTAACGGATTCCTTTAGTCCATCGGGACTAATTCCGTCTACGGCCTTTTTGTTGAAAACACACCTAACTTGCACACACCATCTTAACTCAGACGTGTCTGGAATCACCCACGACACCTGTCAAGCAAACTCTAAGTGGGGAGGCTACAACCTCGCGTAGCATGTGATCAAATTTATATTGTGCGCTCTAAGGGGTGGCCTCCCCTCTCGGTCTCAACCGAAAACACCCATGCCCCCGGACCAGGTGGCCTGCCTAGCAGCTACAACCGCTATCTTCCACCCTGGCCTCTCTGTACGGTGTGTGCTAGAAAGAGGTTGACAACTTATTGAAACGTACTCTACTTGTTGTAGAGACGAGTGGTAGTACGAAGCAAGTATGGGGGTTACTGGAACAAGACTCGATCTATGGTCGACTCAGGAGGTTTAAGTATGCCCTGCATGATTAGCATAACGATTTTATTTCAACCAACATAGTCACCGCTCATTATACCTTACCACGCCATACCGGACACAACCGTCCCGACGGAGACCGGTGGCAAACTCATGCCTACCCAAGGCAGAGGTTTTCCCGGATTCCTTCCGGTATGCATGCAAGGCACATGAGGATGATCATCATCACAAGGGTGTTCATTTCCAACAGCATATAAATCACAAATAAGCATTCATGCAATTGATCATATCACATGAAATAACAAGTTTCTCCGAAATGAGGTGGTGTTATAAACGTGTCAACAAACACACAAATATATTATGCCGGGGTTCAGAATGCTTGCCTTCAATGTGTGGAAAGGCAGGGAGAACTACAAAATATTTGAAAGCTTTCTTCTCTCTCTCCAAGGTCCTATTTTTGAAAATATAAATGAATTAACACACAAACTAAAAACAGCACAAAAAGTTGTTTTTGAAAATTTTACAAATAAATCTTAAACTAAACTAGACAATATTTGAGAGAGGTAGGAAAAGGAATTAATTTATTTGGAGTTGTAATTAATAAGATATAGCCGGTCAAAGTTTGGTCAAAATCTGTTATCTCGGCAGAATACGTCTTCGAAAAGGGGAGACGTACTCGGTGTTTTGCGCTTCCACTTAAACACGTGGAGGCGGGGCTGGGTCTCTGACAGTGGGTCCAGGGGGCCCACTGGTCAGGTTTGACCAGTCCCCACTCCCTCCTCTTCTCTGCCCGAGCAGAGGCGGGGTGTCCGACGATCGTCGCCGGCGAACGGTGGTTCTTCGCGGGCATCCGAGTGCAGGGATGGATC
>NW_025257802.1:0-1790 GCF_018294505.1 Triticum aestivum
GCAGCCCCAAACTTTAAGAAACGACAACTTTGGTTTCTTGCCAAACCATAGTTCATAAGGTGTTGTCTCAACGGATTTTGATGGTGCCCTATTTAACGTGAATGCGGCCGTCTCTAAAGCATAACCCCAAAACGATAGCGGTAAATCAGTAAGAGACATCATAGATCGCACCATATCTAGTAAAGTACGATTACGACGTTCAGACACACCATTTCATTGTGGTGTTCCGGGTGGCGTGAGTTGCGAAACTATTCCGCATTGTTTCAAGTGTAGACCAAACTCGTAACTCAAATATTCTCCTCCACGGTCAGATCGTAGAAACTTTATTTTCTTGTTACGATGATTTTCCACTTCACTCTGAAATTCTTTGAACTTTTCAAATGTTTCAGACTTGTGTTTCATTAAGTAGATATACCCATATCTGCTCAAATCATCTGTGAAGGTGAGAAAATAACGATACCCGCCGCGAGCCTCAACATTAATTGGACCACAAACATCAGTATGTATGATCTCCAACAAATCAGTTGCTCGCTCCATAGTTCCGGAGAACGGCGTTTTAGTCATCTTGCCCATGAGGCACGGTTCGCAAGTACCAAGTGATTCATAATCAAGTGATTCCAAAAGCCCATCAGTATGGAGTTTCTTCATGCGCTTTACACCGATATGACGTAAACGGCAGTGCCACAAATAAGTTGCACTATCGTTATCAACTCTGCATCTTTTGGTTTCAACACTATGAATATGTGTATTACTACTATCGAGATTCAATAAAAATAGACCACTCTTCAAGGGTGCATGACCATAAAAGATATTACTCATATAAATAGAATAACCATTATTCTCTGATTTAAATGAATAACCGTCTCGCATCAAACAAGATCCAGATATAATGTTCATGCTCAACGCTGGCACCAAATAACAATTATTTAGGTCTAAAACTAATCCCGATGGTAGATGTAGAGGTAGCGTGCCGACCGCGATCACATTGACTTTGGAACCATTTCCCACGCGCATCGTCACCTCGTCCTTAGCCAATCTTCGCTTAATTCGTAGTCCCTGTTTTGAGTTGCAAATATTAGCAACAGAACCAGTATCAAATACCCAGGTGCTACTGCGAGCATTAGTAAGGTACACATCAATAACATGTATATCACATATACCTTTGTTCACTTTGCCATCCTTCTTATCCGCCAAATACTTGGGGCAGTTCCGCTTCCAGTGTCCAGTCTACTTGAAGTAGAAGCACTCAGTTTCAGGCTTAGGTCCAGACTTGGGTTTCTTCTCTTGAGCAGCAACTTGCTTGCTATTCTTTTTGAAGTTCCCCTTCTTCTTCCCTTTGCCCTTTTTCTTGAAACTGGTGGTCTTGTTAACCATCAACACTTGATGCTCCTTCTTGATTTCTACCTCCGCGGCTTTTAGCATTGCGAAGAGCTCGGGAATAGTCTTGTTCATCCCTTGCATATTATAGTTCATCACGAAGCTCTTGTAGCTTGGTGGCAGTGATTGAAGAATTCTGTCAATGACACTATCATCAGGAAGATTAACTCCCAGTTGAATCAAGTGATTATTATACCCAGACATTTTGAGTATGTGTTCACTGACAGAACTATTCTCCTCCATCTTGCAGCTATAGAACTTATTGGAGACTTCATATCTCTCAATCCGGGCATTTGCTTGAAATATTAACTTCAATTCCTGAAACATCTCATATGCTCCATGACGTTCAAAACGTCGTTGAAGACCCGGTTCTAAGCCGTAAAGCATGGCACACTGAACTATCGAGTAGTCAT
>NW_025257803.1:0-1790 GCF_018294505.1 Triticum aestivum
CTTGACTGGCTCCATTCCGGTATCCTTCGACAACTTGACTTCCATGAAGCATCCACGAGATCCATCGACTACGGGACTGCTCAGCGACTGGAAGTACAATGATAGAATCGACATAATATGGAAGGGCAAGGTGCAGAAATTCCGAAGAGCGATCCGGTTATTAGCCGGCATTGATTTATCAGACAATTTGCTATCACAATGCATCCCCGAAGAGTTAACCAACCTTCAAGGCCTTCGGTTCCTAAACCTTTCAAGAAACCATATGTCGTGCCGCATTCCGCAAGGCATTGGTAGCCTCTCTTTTCTTGAGATCCTTGATCTATCATCTAATCAACTTTTTGGAAACATTCCTCAAAGCATCACACGATTATCAGGGCTCAACACGTTAAATGTCTCGAACAATCTTTTGTCGGGCAAGATACCCACCGGGAATCAGATTCAGACCCTGACTGACCCATCAATTTACTCCAACAATTCTGGGCTCTGTGGATTTCCTCTAAACATTTCATGTACGAATATTTCGCTTGCACCGGATGAGAGAAATGGTGAAGAGGAGGACCACTGGATGTACTACTGTGTGATTGCTGGGATTGTGTCTGGTCTCTGGTTGTGGTTTGGGATGCTCTTTACAATTAAGTCCTGGAGATGTGGTTTTCTTTCCTTTGTTGATGGCATGCAATGTAAAATTATGAAAAAGTTGTGACATTAGCGGTGTTATCTGCAATGTTGTACCTCTTTCATTTTTGTTGGCGAATGTACAATGTTATACCAATGTAATAGCATCGAATCGTTTGGTAAATTTGGTCGCAATGCATGTCACTCACATTTTTCTTCTCAAATTGATTTGATTACGTTCTTGCCTGTACAATGCATCTCACTCACATTTTTCTTCTCTGGCTCTACTTGACTGTTCTATCAATCTATTCTACGACGTATTCGATTCATCTCACGTTCACCTGAAGGGGCTGGCTGTCGTCGGCGGCTCCGTGAACGTCTCCAGCCGCGGCTCCGTCAGGTCCACCTCCTCCTGCTCCGCCGACCGCCAGCTCCGCCCCATCGTCGTCATCATCGTCACTGGCATCCCGACGTTAACCGTGACCTCTCCGGACAAGACGGCGCCCTTGGCATTGCTGCCGTACCCTCCGTGCAGGTGATCGCGGCGATGGCCGTAGTCGTCATCGTCCTGCCACACTGAGCATTCCCGCGGCCTCTCGGCGTGGAAGCCCGGGGCGAAGGCACCGGCGGCGGCGGGCAGGTGGTGGCGACGGCGCTTGTCGGCGAGGGGCGCGATGGTGGAGAGGATCTGGACGACTTTGGTCATGGTGGGCCTGGCCTCGGGGTCCCACTGCAGGCACTCTCTGGCCAGGTGGGCCATGATCTGCATCTCCTCGGGCGGGAACGCGCCCTTCAGCGCCGGGTCCGGCAGCTCCGCGACCACCAGCCTACTGTCCCGCAGCCGCGACGTCGCCCACATCACCAAGCTCTCGTCCGTGCCCGCGCCGCTGGCGCCGGCGCCGCCCCTCTTGTGCACCGGCTGCCGGCCCGTGATGAGCTCCAGCACCACCACGCCGAAGCTGAACACGTCCGACTTGAGCGACGCCTTGCCGACGATGGCGTACTCGGGCGCGAAGTACCCGAAGGTGCCCAGCATGCGCGCCGGCGAGCTGGAGCAGCTGGTCACGCCATCGTTCATGAGGCACTTGGCCATGCCCAGGTCCGTGATCCTGGCTCTGAACCTGTCGTCGAGCAGGATGTTGGTGGACTTGATGTCGCGGTGGAGGATGCGTGGC
>NW_025257804.1:0-1790 GCF_018294505.1 Triticum aestivum
ACAAGCATCCCACTTATGATTAACCCCTATTGCAAGCATCCGCAACTACAACAGAAGTATTAAGGTAAACCTAACCATAGCATGAAACACATGGATCCAAATTAGCCCCTTACGAAGTAACGCATAAACTAGGGTTTAAGCTTCTGTCACTCTAGCAACCCATCATCTACATATTACTTCCCAATGCCTTCCTCTAGGCCCAAACAATGGTGAAGTGTCATGTAGTCGACGTTCACATGACACCACTAGAGGAGAGACAACATACATCTCATAAAATATTGAACGAATACCGAATTCACATGACTACTTATAGCAAGACTTCTGTCATGCTACTCACAAAGCATATTCATGTTCATAATCAGAGGGGTATTAATATGCATATGAACATATGATCTTCCACCAAGTAAACCAACTAGCATCAACTAGAAGGAGTAATCAACACCACTAGCAACCTACAGGTACCAATCTGAGGCTTTGGGACAAAGATTGGATACAAGAGATGAACTAGGGTTTGAGATGAGATGGTGTTGGTGAAGATGTTGATGTAGATTGATCCCCTCCTGATGAGAGGATCGATGGTGATGATGATGGTGATGATTTCCCCCTCCCGGAGGGAAGTTTCCCCGACAGAACAGCTCAGCCGGAGCCCTAGATTGGTTCCACCAAGGTTCCACCTCGTGGCGGCGGAGTTTCGTCCTGAAAGCTTGCTTATGATTTTTTCCTCGACGAAAGACTCCATATAGCCAAAGATGGGCATCAGAGGGCCACCGGGGGGCCCACGAGGCAGGGGGCGCGCCCAGGGGGGTAGGGCGCGCCCCCACCCTCATGGACGGTGGGTGGCCCCCCTCTGGTACTTCTTTCGCCCAATATTTTTTATATATTCTGAAACATGCTCCCGTGAAGTTTCAGGACTTTTGGAGTTGTGCGGAATAGGTCTCTAATATTTTCTCCTTTCCCAACCTAGAATTCCAGCTGCCGGCATTCTCCCTCTTCATGTAAACCTTGTAAAATAAGAGAGAATAGGCACAAGTATTATGATATAATGTGTAATAACAGCCCATAATGCAATAAATATCAATATAATAGCATGATGCAAAATGGACATATCAACTCCCCCAAGCTTAGACCTCGCTTTTCCTCAAGCGAAAGCCGAAATCGAAAAATATGTCCACATGTTTAGAGATAGAGGTGTCGATAAAAATAAAATACGGACATGATGGCATCATGATCATTCTTAGAACATCAACATATATATTTATATTGTCATATGATCTCTTATGCTAAAGTAACAATTCAATCACAATTTCAAGTATGAATCATAAATTTAATTGAGAACCAACAAACTCTAATCCCAGTCACTGAGGCAATTGCAATTTATCATAACATCAGAAAGAGTCAATAAGAGCTTTTCAGGAAGTCCACATACTCAACCATCATTTAGTCTTTCACAATTGCTAACACTCACGCGATATTTATGGTTATGAAGTTTTAATCGGACATAGAGAAAGATAGGGGCTTATAGTTTTGCCTCCCAACCTTTTACCTCAAGGGTAATGTCAACAATAATAGTTCATGAAAACTCACATCCAATTGGCTATATATATCAGGATCTTTCCAACACATTGTGCTTGCCAAAGGATAACATGTAAAAAGGAACGATGAAGATCACCGTGACTCTTATATGAAGTATAAGACAAGAATAAAAGATAGGTCCTTCGCAGAGGGAAGCAGAGGTTGTCATGTGCTTTTATGGTTGGATGCACGAAGTCTTAATGCAAAAGAACGTCACT
>NW_025257805.1:0-1790 GCF_018294505.1 Triticum aestivum
TATGGGACATTTGTACAATCCACATATGAAGATAAGGAAGAAAGAGATGTTTATTTGCTGTTCAAAAAGTTCTCTCACGTCACTTTTGGCCCAAGAGAAGATAGAGTCCAAGTCTCTCACGTCCTGGATTCAGATTCGGACTGCACAGACACACCTGACTCAAAACAAACACAAGTTTTTCATACGGACTCCGAATTGGGTGATTCTTTTTTTGTTGGAAACTAGATTTCGTGCACTTTCCAACCCAATTGGAATCACCTTCAAATTCGTCCGGAGCGTTGAGTTGTGGACGAAACAATCTGATGCTGCAGCAGAATCCGAGTCAAACTACAAGTCCAAAGGTGTTACATCACCTCCACTTGGGCCCATTGGCCTTGTACGACCTAGATTTAGTTTTAGGCTGCCTTGGGACGTCCTCCCACCTCCTTGGCCGCCACCCCTTGCTCCTATATAAGTAGATCCATCTAGTAGCTTTTCCTTGGGATTTGTTTAGTTAGAAGTTAGCCATTGCAACTTCGTGTACTTCGTTTGTGTCCAACGACCAGACCAAGACCGCTTCCGGATCCCCACCATTATCAATACCTCATATATATTTGCAATATTCAGATTGCATTATCATATTCTTGCTCGTTCTTCGATTGCTTGCAGGAATAGACCTTCGTGGTCAGGCTGACCGTGCTTCCGGCATCGTCAGTAACCTCAGGAGATTGGTTTAGCGATTGCTAAGGCGCAACGTCGTGCACGTTTGTAGTCGGATCGTCAAAGTCGTCTCCACCAAATCGATAGTTATCATCTCATCGAAAGATCGGGACACCCTCGCCTCTATCAAGTGGTATCAGTTTTCAGGTTGCTCGGTGAGAATTTCCAGTTTTCCTAGATTAGATTTATTTTTTCTTACCTATTGTCCAAGAAAAATCCACAAAAAAGAGTTAGATCTATTCATCCTTTGTCCAAGCCAGTCTGAGACTTTGCGATTTTCTTTTCATTGCTTGCATAGTTGAATTATCGGTTGCATCATCGTGTCGAGTTGCTGGTCTTAGTGTCTAGGTAGTTTAGAGTTTCGAGTTCTGTTCACATTAGTCACGTCGCCGCTGCATCGTTATCCTTTCCGCTGTCCACCACCCATACATCAATTTCCTCCACGTGCTACCCACCGTTCATTGTCATAACATAGTTGAGATCGTTCCCATCTTCGCCTGATCCAATTTGCATCTTATCTAGTTTGTCTTGGGAAGAGGGAGAAAAAAAAAGAAAAAAAAGAAAAAGAAAAAAAGTGTGATAAAAAAAGAGAGAAGAGAAAAAAAAAATTCGGATCTATCTAGACTCAATCTCGTAGTTGAATTCGGACTGGAATCTGTTTTGTGCACAGTTCAGTAAAAAAGGCATAACTTCCTCATACGAACTCCGTTTTGGCTCCACAAGTACTCAAATTAAAGCTAGCGACTAGACGCATCTGAATAGTTGCAAAAGCTAGTTTAATATTTGGCATCTCAAAATCACCTTCTAAATAGGTATTTTTGCCCTCCGAAGTTCGCGCATACAGTTTGTTCCAGTTTTTCAGGCCAGTTTTAGAATTCTCTGACTCCTCATATCAATTCAGAATTGAGTGATTCTTTTTGCATTGGAAAGCTTGAGTTAGTAGCAAACTTTTCAAGAGGAAAGTTGGAGAGAGAGTTGTTATATATCCTGCTTGGCAGTTGTTATTCATCATTATCTTTACTGCCGTTGTGATCTTCACTTATATCTTGCTGTCGAGAGCTACTTATCCTTCATTGATGCTAGTTGTGCTA
>NW_025257806.1:0-1790 GCF_018294505.1 Triticum aestivum
CAGTTCCGCTTCCAATGACCAGTCTGCTTGCAGTAGAAGCACTCAGTCTCAGGCTTAGGTCCAGATTTGGGTTTCTTCTCCTGAACATCAACTTGCTTGCTGTTCTTCTTGAAGTTCCCCTTCTTCTTCCCTTTGCCCTTTTTCTTGAAACTAGTGGTCTTATTGACCATCAACACTTGATGCTCCTTTTTTATTTCTACCTCCGCTGCCTTTAGCATTGCGAAGAGCTCGGGAATTGTCTTATTCATCCCTTGCATGTTATAGTTCATAATGAAGCTCTTGTAGCTTGGTGGCAGTGATTGAAGAATTCTGTCAATGACGCTATCATCCGGAAGATTAACTCCCAGTTGAATCAAGTGATTGTTATACCCAGACATTTTGAGTATATGCTCACTGACAGAACTATTCTCTTCCATCTTGCAGCTGTAGAACTTATTGGAGACTTCATATTTCTCAATCCGGGCATTTGCTTGAAATATTAACTTCAACTCCTGGAACATCTCATATGCTCCATGACGTTCAAAACGTCGTTGAAGACCCGGTTCTAAGCCGTAAAGCATGGCACACTGAACTATCGAGTAGTCATCAGCTTTGCTCTGCCAGACGTTCATAACCTCTGGTGTTGCTCTTGCAGCAGGCCTGGCACCCAGCGGTGCTTCCAGGACGTAATTCTTCTGTGCAGCAATGAGGATAATCCTCAAGTTACGGACCCAGTCCATGTAATTGCTACCATCATCTTTCAACTTTGCTTTCTCAAGGAACGCATTAAAATTCAACGGAACAACAACACGGGCCATCTATCTACAATTAACATAGACAAGCAAGATACTATCAGGTACTAAGTTCATGATAAATTTAAGTTCTATTAATCATATTACTTAGGAACTCCCACTTAGATAGACATCCCTCTAATCATCTAAGTGATTACGTGATCCAAATTCAACTAAACCATAACCGATCATCACGTGAAATGGAGTAGTTTTCAATGGTGAACATCACTATGTTGATCATATCTACTATATGATTCACGCTCGACCTTTCGGTCTCAGTGTTCCGAGGCCATATCTGCATAGGATCGTCAAGTTTAACCTGAGTATTCTGCGTGTGCATAACTGTCACGACCGGATTTTGGGATATAAATTCCCAGAAAAATGGCCTATGTGCTCACCAGCCCCAGGATTACTGTTAGCTGATGAGGTACCAACTTGATACAAGAATTCCAAGCAAGGAACAAAATTATGTAGTACAAGACCATTTAGGCCTGGGAGTACAACACTTGGTTTCTAATGGTTGAGGGCGGAAGCGGTTGGAAACATCCGCGTCTACGGGACTCCATTTCCCACAAGAACAGCTGACCAGGATAACTCCTATCTTCGCAAGGCTGCACACGTCAACAGCGTAGGTTCCGAGGGTGTCACCGCGATGCATACCTCCACGCAAGGCAATCTGGCCAAGACAATAGCCAGGGACAAGCCAGTGAGTACGTTTGAATGTACTCGCAAACATTAAGAACACGGGTATAATATATCCAACATACTCCAGATTTAATAGACGATCATACATCCGTCACGAAAATATACGAGAAACCATGATGCACACATATGGATAAAAATATACCAAAATAAAATACTGGGTGCCAAACGAGTGTCTGAATGACTCCTCGAGCGGAAAAATGCAGAATAGTAATACTGGTGCCAAACGAGTGTCTGAATGACTCCTCGAGCGGTAAATGCAGAAATAATAATACTGGTGCCAAACGAGTGTCTGAATGACTCCTCGAGCGGAAAATG
>NW_025257807.1:0-1790 GCF_018294505.1 Triticum aestivum
CGATGTAGCGCAGCTCAACCACCGCCTTCGCCGTCATGGGCTTGTGCACTCCATCGAGCATCTTGTCCTTCAAGACTTTGGACTTGAGACGAGGCGAGCACCCAGAGAGCGCGTCTCACAGAGCGCGCAGCTTGACCGCTTTCACCTCCATGCTGACTTACTCCGCCGGCTCGGAGCCAGCAACCCTAGCACTGCGGCGAGGCCCAGGCACTTTGCCGGCACCGCGCCCGTCCGACGCCTCCAGCTGCTGCTCAGTGACGTCCACGATGGTCACGCCGGACCCAGCACTCCCGACCGAGGAAGACACGGAGTGGAGTGGCGAGCCCGAGTGATGGAGCGTCGCCGAAGGAGGATAGAGAGGAGGCGAGCGCGTGCCTTCCAGCCGGAGAGGGCAATGCCGCAGCCAAGCTGGAAGGGGAGGTGCGCCGAGGACGCGCATCATGGAGTCGAGCTGACCGGCGTCTCCTCTGCGCCCCCCACCCCCATGGTGGAAGGGAGCGCGGGGCTGCGCCCCCCCTCTCCCCAGCGGCTGACCCGGCAGGACAGCACGGTTGTGGGCGAAAGGGGGGAGGCGGGTAGAAGAACGGGAGGTACTCCCCGTTGGCCGTGAAGGAGTCAGCGCGCGCCCAGGCCCGGACGGGGCGGACCGAGACGACACGAGCCCCCCAGCGACCTCCCAGAGGCCACACGTCACAAGGGACGTTGCGAGGGTTTTTGAGAAGGACGACCGCACGCACGGTGGCGAGCTCACTGCCCGCCAGGACAAGTGGGTCGATCTCAAGGACCTTCCCAAACCCAGAGAACATGACGGGGATGCCGCGCGGGTTGATGAACTCGGCGGGGAAGCCGGTGGCAGCGAGGACGGCGCACACGTCGAGGCGCGGCTCCACGCGATCGAAGAACTCCTCCACGATCAGGTCAATGTGCACGCCTTCGTGGGGGAACGGCTGCATGGCCAGGGCCTCGTCGCGGTCCGCCACAGACGCGAACCGGAGATACATGGCGCCCACCGACGACGGCACCACCTCCGGCAGCAGGTGACCGATGCGGTCCATGACCGCGCCTTGCACCGCGACGGTGGGGTTGATGAAGGCATTCGGGGGCTCGATGCTCACCACCGCGAGCTTCTGGGCCGCGGCGTAGTCCCCCTTCGGCATAAACACCTCGAGCACATCAAGGCGCTCGGAGTCGGCTATGGCAGAGGGGATCGAGTTGCTCGAGGATAGGGAGGACGGCGAGTGCGAAGATTGGCGCGATCCACTGGACGACGAGCCCCGCTCCCAAAACGCAAGCAGCTCAGGGTGAGCATGCTGCATGGAGGGGGTCGCAAGGGCCATCACCGGCTCGGGATGGCCAATGTTAGGGGAGGCGGCCGGAGGAGAGGGCGGCGGAGAGCAAACGACCCCAGAGAGGAATACATCGCGGTTGCATGGCGGGGAAGGCGGGGCGACATGCCTCGCGAGAGTGGAAGCAGAAGCATGGCAGCTAGTGCCGCCGATCTCAAGACGACGCGGGGTTAGGAGGCCCCCGACGGGGGAGAGAGCGGCAATGCGAGCACGGGGCTACGGGGTGGATTGGCGTCGGGGAGGAGGAGGCGGCGGCGGTGTAGGGGGGCGGTTGGGAAGCGAGGTAGCACGGGGAAGGGACGCAGCAGTGCGACGCGGAGGGGCCATGGGGCAGCGAGGGGAGGCGGCGCGGTGCCCGGACAGCCGACACCGACGGCACCGAACGGGATCCATGTAGTCTTTCACGAAGTGGCGCGTGGAGAGGCAACGAAAGCAGCCGTCCAG
>NW_025257808.1:0-1790 GCF_018294505.1 Triticum aestivum
GTTATCTACTGCGACGCCTCGCGACAAGGACTAGGTTGCATTCTCATGCAAGATCGACACGTAATTGCTTACGCTTCACGGCAATTGCACCCACATGAGGAGAATTATCCTACTCATGATCTAGAACTTGCAGCCGTAGTCTATGCACTTAAGACCTGGCGACATTACCTCCTCGGTAATCGTTGCGAAATATTCACTGATCACCAAAGTCTGAAGTATATTTTCACCCAACCGGATTTGAATCTCAGGCAAAGACGTTGGGTTGAATTGATCACTGACTTCGACCTAGGAATAACCTATACCCCAGGGAAAGCCAACGTCATGGCTGATGCGCTAAGTCGTAAATCTTATTGTAACAACCTGATGTTACAACAAAGTCAACCGCTTCTCCATGAGGAATTTCGAAAGCTTAACCTTCACATTGTTCCTCAAGGTTTTCTCTCCACCTTGGTGGCAAAACCTACCCTTATGGATCAAATTATCAAAGCACAGAAGGTAGATCCGGGAATCTCCCGCATCAAGAGGAACATTCAGAAAGGAGTTGCGAATTGTTTCTCCGTTAATGATCAAGGAGTCGTATACTTCGGGGATCGACTAGTGGTTCCCAAGGTGCGCAACCTAAGGCGATTAATCCTTAAGGAAGCTCATGAGTCTCCTCTCACCATTCATCCCGGTAGTACTAAGATGTATCAGGACCTACGCCAGAGGTTCTGGTGGACTAGGATGAAGAGAGAAATCGCTCAGTATATTGCTAATTGCGACGTCTGTCGTCGCGTAAAAGCAGAGCATCAACGGCCTGCTGGCACCCTTCAACCCTTAGCTATTCCTGAATGGAAATGGGATAAAATTGGTATGGATTTCATTACCGGTTTTCCCAGAACCAAAAGAGGGAATAATGCTATTTTCGTCGTGGTCGATCGTCTTTCCAAAGTAGCTCATTTCTTACCTGTTCGTGAGAGTATAACCGCTAGTCAACTGGCAGACTTATACATCTCCCGGATAGTGTCCCTCCATGGTGTTCCTTTGGAAATCAATTCGGATCGAGGAAGTCTTTTCACCTCTCGATTTTGGGAAAGTTTCCAAAATGCTATGGGAACTCGTCTTTCTTTTAGCACCGCTTTCAACCCTCAGTCAAGTGGTCAAGTGGAACGCGTCAATCAGATTCTAGAAGACATGCTTCGAGCCTCCGTTATCTCTTTCGGAATGGACTGGGAGAAGTGCCTTCCATTTGCCGAATTCGCTTACAACAACAGCTATCAATCTAGCTTGGGTAAAGCCCCTTTTGAAGTTCTCTATGGGCGACGATGTCGAACACCCCTTAACTGGTCAGAGACCGGGGAAAGACAATTCTTTGGCCCGGATATGATTCAGGAAGCAGAAGAACAAGTTCGTATCGTTCGTGAAAAGTTGAAAACAGCCCAATCTCGTCAAAAGAGTCAATATGACCGAAAACATAAGGCTATGACCTTCGAGGTTGACGAGAAGGCTTATCTTCGGGTCACCCCTCTGAAGGGAACCCATCGTTTCGGTATCAAAGGCAAATTGGCTCCTCGTTACATTGGACCTTTTCGCATTCTTGCCAAACGAGGAGAAGTTGCCTACCAGTTGGAACTACCTCCGCACCTCTCCAGAGTTCACGATGTCTTCCACGTTTCTCAACTCAGGCGTTGCTTCTCGGATCCTATCCGTGAAGTGGACCACGAAACGCTTGATCTCCAAGATAATCTTACATATCGAGAGTACCCCATTCGTATCCTCGATCAAACCGAACGTACCACGCGACGTCATAA
>NW_025257809.1:0-1790 GCF_018294505.1 Triticum aestivum
TATTACTCACTATTTTGGGGTCCTGGAGTGATTTCCACAATTAACGAACCCCTGAGTGCGTTTACGTGTCGGTCATCAATAATCCTAGGTTTTCCGATTCTGGGCTCTTTCATGGACTATTACTCACCGTTTTGGGGTCCCAAAACGCTATCCATGGTTGTCGAACCCAAAGGTGTGCTATGTGTTGGTCGTCAACACTCGTAGTTTGGGTCGGTTCTCGCCCGTTTCTTGGACTATACTTAGTTTTGGGGTCCCGAAGTGATTTCCACCATTGTCGAACCTCGGGGTTCGTTTACATGTGGTCATGAACACTCTCAATTTCGGCCAATTCTGGTCCATTTCGTGCACTATTACTCACCGTTTTGGGTCCCAGAGCGATTTCCATGATTGACGATCCCAGGAGTGCATTTGCGTGTACGTCGTCAACACTCACAGTTTTGGCCAATTCTGACCCGTTTCGTGGACAATTACTCACCGTTTTTTGGTCCCCAAGTGATTTCCACAGTCGTTCAACCCCAAGGTGCGCTTACGTGTCGGTCGTCAACACTCATAGTTTTGGCCGATTCTGACCCGTTTCGTGGACTATTACTCACTATGTTGGGGTCCTGGAGTGATTTCCACGATTAATGAACCCCAGAGTGCGTTTACGTGTCGGTCATCAATAATCCTAGGTTTGTCCGATTCTGGGCTCTTTCATGGACTATTACTCACCGTTTTGGGGTCCCAAAACACTTTCCATGGTTGTCGAACCCAAAGGTGTGCTATGTGTTGGTCGTCAACAATCGTTGTTTGGGTCGGTTCTCGCCCGTTTCTTGGACTATACTTAGTTTTGGGGTCCCGAAGTGATTTCCACCATTGTCGAACCTCGGGGTGCATTTACATGTGGTCATGAACACTCTCAATTTCGGCCAATTCTGGTCCGTTTCGTGCACTATTACTCACCGTTTTGGGTCCCAGAGCGATTTCCATGATTGATGATCCCAGGAGTGCATTTACGTGTACGTCGTCAATACTCACAGTTTTGGCCAATTCTGACCCGTTTCGTGGACAATTACTCACCGTTTTGGGGTCCCCAAGCGATTTCCACAGTCGTTCAACCCCAAGGTGTGCTTACGTGTCGGTCGTCAACACTCATAGTTTTGGCCGATTCTGACCCGTTTCGTGGACTATTACTCACTATTTTGGGGTCCTGGAGTGATTTCCACAATTAACGAACCCCTGAGTGCGTTTACGTGTCGGTCATCAATAATCCTAGGTTTTCCGATTCTGGGCTCTTTCATGGACTATTACTCACCGTTTTGGGGTCCCAAAACGCTATCCATGGTTGTCGAACCCAAAGGTGTGCTATGTGTTGGTCGTCAACACTCGTAGTTTGGGTCGGTTCTCGCCCGTTTCTTGGACTATACTTAGTTTTGGGGCCCCGAAGTGATTTCCACCATTGTCGAACCTCGGGGTGCATTTACATGTGGTCATGAACACTCTCAATTTTGGCCAATTCTGGTCCGTTTCGTGCACTATTACTCACCGTTTTGGGTCCCAGAGCGATTTCCATGATTGACGATCCCAGGAGTGCATTTACGTGTACGTCGTCAACACTCACAGTTTTGGCCAATTCTGACCCGTTTCGTGGACAATTACTCACCGTTTTGGGGTCCCCAAGCGATTTCCACAGTCGTTCAACCCCAAGGTGCGCTTACGTGTCGGTCGTCAACACTCGTAGTTTTGGCCGATTCTGACCCGTTTCGTGGACTATTACTCACTATTTTGGGGTCCTAGAGTCATTTCCACGA
>NW_025257810.1:0-1790 GCF_018294505.1 Triticum aestivum
GTTGGTTGCGAGTTCTTTGTTTGTTTGTGTAGGCGCGTGGGACTTTTGAGGAGCCTCCTACTGGAAATACTTACGCTACTATTGCTGCATCACCCTTTCCTCTTCAAGCAAAACCAACGCAAGCTCAAGACGTAGCAAGAAGGATTTCTGGCGCCGTTGCCGGGGAGGTCTTCGCTCAAGTCAAGATATACCAAGTACCCATCACAAACTCATCTCCCTCGCATTTACATTATTTGCCATTTGCCTCTCGTTTTCCTATCCCCCACTTCACCCTTGCCGTTTTATTCGCCCTCTCTTTCCCAATCTCCTCCTCTCTATTTTACTTGCCTTTTTCTGTTTAATTGTGTGCTTGTTGTCCTTATGGCTTTGCCTAAGGGTTCCGACCACCTTCTTAGAAGGTTGGAAAAGATCGAATCAAATATTAGAAGCTTTTATGAATTTGCAGTTTGAGCATAATAATTTCTTTAGAAAAGAGCTTAAGGAACAAAAAGGTTTTTTGGGGTTTATGAACAAAGAGGTTGATGATATGAATAAAGAATTTTATGGTGTGAATTCCCAAATTCCCCGTCTTGAAAATGCCATAGCCAAAATTTCTGACAAGCAAGCCACCTTAGTCAATAAGATGGCCGCTAAACCAGAAAAGTTAGATGAAAATAATGATGAGGATCTTAAAGTTATTGATGCGTCTCCTATTAGATCTTTGTTTTGCAATATGAATCTTGATAATTATGGGACTGATGATGAGTCAACTTTGCCTAGAAGGCGTCCCAAGAATTCGGAGTCTTTAGATCTTGATGCTAAATTTGGTAAAAGTAGGATTGGAGAGGTCATGACTTTAAATAGCATTGAACCTACTATCTCGGATTTCAAGGAATTTGATTATGATAATTGTTCTTTAGAAGGTTGTATTTCCTTGTTGCAATCCGTTGTTAATTCTCCTCATGCTTATAGTCAAAATAAAGCTTTTACCAAACATATCGTTGATGCCTTGATGCAATCTTATGATGAAAAACTTAATTTGGAAGTTTCTATACCTAGAAAACTTAATGATGAGTGGGAACCTACTATAAAGATTAGAATTAAAGATCATGAGTGGTTTGCTTTGTGTGATTTGGGTGCTAGTGTTTCCACGATTCCGAAAACTTTATGTGATATTCTAGGTTTCCATGATCTTGATGATTGCTCTTTAAATTTGCACCTTGCGGATTCCACCATTAAAAAGCCAGTGGGAAGGATCAATGATGTTCTAATTGTTGCAAATAGAAATTTGGTGCCCGTAGATTTTATTGTTCTTGATATAGATTGCAATCTTTCTTGCCCTATTATTCTTGGTAGACCTTTCCTTAGAATGATTGGTGCCATTATTGATATGAAGGAAGGGAATATTAGATTCCAATTTCCATTAAAGAAAGGCATGGAGCACTTTCCAAGAAAGAAAGTCAAATTACCTTATGAATCTATCATGCGAGCTACTTATGAATTTAGTGCCAAAGATGGTACTACTTAGATCTATCTTCGCTTTTATGCCTAGCTAGGGGCGTTAAACGATAGCGCTAGTTGGGAGGCAACCCAATTTTCTTTGTGTTTTTTGTTTTTGTTCCTGTTTAGTAATAAATCTTGCATCTACCTCCTGTTTAGATGTGTTTTTATCTTTTAATTAGTGTTTGTGCCAAGTAGAACCTATAGGATAACCTATGATGATAGTTGATGTGATTCTGCTGAAAAACAGAAACTTTGCACCCACGAATTTAGTTTTGTTAAATCACAGAAACGTTTTTTTGCGTTGATTA
>NW_025257811.1:0-1790 GCF_018294505.1 Triticum aestivum
GCCACGCATCCTCCACCGCGACATCAAGTCCACCAACATCCTGCTCGACGACAGGTTCAGAGCCAGGATCACGGACCTGGGCATGGCCAAGTGCCTCATGAACGATGGCGTGACCAGCTGCTCCAGCTCGCCGGCGCGCATGCTGGGCACCTTCGGGTACTTCGCGCCCGAGTACGCCATCGTCGGCAAGGCGTCGCTCAAGTCGGACGTGTTCAGCTTCGGCGTGGTGGTGCTGGAGCTCATCACGGGCCGGCAGCCGGTGCACAAGAGGGGCGGCGCCGGCGCCAGCGGCGCGGGCACGGACGAGAGCTTGGTGATGTGGGCGACGTCGCGGCTGCGGGACAGTAGGCTGGTGGTCGCGGAGCTGCCGGACCCGGCGCTGAAGGGCGCGTTCCCGCCCGAGGAGATGCAGATCATGGCCCACCTGGCCAGAGAGTGCCTGCAGTGGGACCCCGAGGCCAGGCCCACCATGACCAAAGTCGTCCAGATCCTCTCCACCATCGCGCCCCTCGCCGACAAGCGCCGTCGCCACCACCTGCCCGCCGCCGCCGATGCCTTCGCCCCGGGCTTCCACGCCGAGAGGCCGCGGGAATGCTCAGTGTGGCAGGACGACGACGACTACGGCCATCGCCGCGATCACCTGCACGGAGGGTACGGCAGCAATGCCAAGGGCGCCGTCTTGTCCGGAGAGGTCACGGTTAACGTCGGGATGCCAGTGACGATGATGACGACGATGGGGCGGAGCTGGCGGTCGGCGGAGCAGGAGGAGGTGGACCTGACGGAGCCGCGGCTGGAGACGTTCACGGAGCCGCCGACGACAGCCAGCCCCTTCAGGTGAACGTGAGATGAATCGAATACGTCGTAGAATAGATTGATAGAACAGTCAAGTAGAGCCAGAGAAGAAAAATGTGAGTGAGATGCATTGTACAGGCAAGAACGTAATCAAATCAATTTGAGAAGAAAAATGTGAGTGACATGCATTGCGACCAAATTTACCAAACGATTCGATGCTATTACATTGGTATAACATTGTACATTCGCCAACAAAAATGAAAGAGGTACAACATTGCAGATAACACCGCTAATGTCACAACTTTTTCATAATTTTACATTGCATGCCATCAACAAAGGAAAGAAAACCACATCTCCAGGACTTAATTGTAAAGAGCATCCCAAACCACAACCAGAGACCAGACACAATCCCAGCAATCACACAGTAGTACATCCAGTGGTCCTCCTCTTCACCATTTCTCTCATCCGGTGCAAGCGAAATATTCGTACATGAAATGTTTAGAGGAAATCCACAGAGCCCAGAATTGTTGGAGTAAATTGATGGGTCAGTCAGGGTCTGAATCTGATTCCCGGTGGGTATCTTGCCCGACAAAAGATTGTTCGAGACATTTAACGTGTTGAGCCCTGATAATCGTGTGATGCTTTGAGGAATGTTTCCAAAAAGTTGATTAGATGATAGATCAAGGATCTCAAGAAAAGAGAGGCTACCAATGCCTTGCGGAATGCGGCACGACATATGGTTTCTTGAAAGGTTTAGGAACCGAAGGCCTTGAAGGTTGGTTAACTCTTCGGGGATGCATTGTGATAGCAAATTGTCTGATAAATCAATGCCGGCTAATAACCGGATCGCTCTTCGGAATTTCTGCACCTTGCCCTTCCATATTATGTCGATTCTATCATTGTACTTCCAGTCGCTGAGCAGTCCCGTAGTCGATGGATCTCGTGGATGCTTCATGGAAGTCAAGTTGTCGAAGGATACCGGAATGGAGCCAGTCAAG
>NW_025257812.1:0-1790 GCF_018294505.1 Triticum aestivum
CGAAACAACTTTTCGGTATCATCGAAACTTATCCGATGACCTCTCTCTGCGGTACGATTCCGCTGTCCGAAACTTTTCGGTGTCCGAAACTTTTTCGGTGATTTTCTCTCAGACTCCCTGTCTAGTATTCAGCAGATAGATGACCCTTAAGCGTGTGACCCTATAGGTTCGGTGAAGTATAGACATGACCCGGAACCCCTTCCGATCAATGATCAACATCGGAGCCGTGGACACCCATATTGACCCCTATACCCACACGAATAAATATTCGAGTGAACCTCCAGTTGCCGTGTGCTATTCCTGTTGCTTCGCGATATGTTACAAATACCCGAGGTGAGACATGTTGGCATTCCCGTGGATCAACAACTTGTCCACTATGCTAGTTACCTCGTTACCGGTATTGTTCTCTTTTCTCGTTATCGTATTCCGGCATCCCCGTGATCAAATCACAAAGTGTCTGGCCAGACGATGATGGATACCGTAACACCGAGAGGGCCAGAGATATCTCTCCATCGTCGGAGGAGCAAATCCCAATCTTGAGCTATCAAGTTACTTGACACACTTTTCCATGAACCCGTAAGCCGCCGTAATAGCCACCCATTTACCGATGACGTTTAACAAACCCCAAAGTTCATGAAGCAAGCATGAAGAAACTCGATACTCTCATGGTCTAAGGAATCATGCAAACGTTAACCATCTCTGTGTTATGTACCAATAAACTTGTGACGAATGAATCTCATAGCATAACATCAATCCGGGTCGATTCAACACAAATGTTCTCTTAACATTGTGCCCTCAAAGTTGCTGGCATAGACATGCCCATGACCAGGAAAACAGAATCATCATGCAACACTTGAGCTAGTCTTAGAGGCCAGACTAGGAATACTTCTTACCGTTTATTATTCCACACGTGCATTTGAGTCTTCCTCCGAGCCTCGTGGATATTGCAGACTCGAGAATCATTGCAGTTATAGCATGGAACATAAACATAATTATGAACTCAGAGATAAATAATATCATTTATTATTGCCTCTAGGGCATATCTCCTACAGTTTGATTCATCACAATGTAACTAGATTATTGACTCTAGTGCAAGTGGGAGACTGTTGGAAATATGCCCTAGAGGCAATAATAAATGGTTATTATTATATTTCTTTGTTCATGATAATTGTCTATTGTTCATGCTATAATTGTGTTATCCGGAAATCGTAATACATGTGTGAATACATAGACCACAACGTGTCCCTAGTAAGCCTCTAGTTGACTGGCTCGTTGATCAACAGATAGTCATGGTTTCCTGACTATGGACATTAGATGTCATTGATAACGGGATCACATCATTAGGAGAATGATGTGATGGACAAGACCCAATCCTAAGCATAGCTCAAAGATCGTGTAGTTCGTTTGCTAGAGCTTTTCCAATGTCAAGTATCTTTTCCTTAGACCATGAGATCGTGCAACTCCCGGATACCGTAGGAGTGCTTTGGGTGTGCCAAACGTCACAACGTAACTGGGTGACTATAAAGGTACACTACGGGTATCTCCGAAAGTGTCTGTTGGGTTGGCACGGATCGAGACTGGGATTTGTCACTCCGTATGACGGAGAGGTATCTCTGGGCCCACTCGGTAATGCATCATCATAATGAGCTCAATGTGACTAAGGAGTTAGCCACGGGATCATGCATTACGGTACGAGTAAAGAGACTTGCCGGTAACGAGATTGAACAAGGTATTGGGATACCGACGATCGAATCTCGGGCAAGTAACATACCGATTGACAAAGGGAATTG
>NW_025257813.1:0-1790 GCF_018294505.1 Triticum aestivum
GGGAGCGTACAATCTGAGAACAAAATGAGGGGGACGATGAAGGTACAATTTCAGCCTCCTCGGAACAGATGCATCTTGTTCACTTGCAATCATAAACCTGATACTTATTATGCCCTTGTTTCATTATGAGTGCAGAAATTCGTGAAGCATTGTCGCTTGGGTGTGCTGGAGCTGGGTCGGTTTAAGCTTATTAGCATGTAGCCACACAGGGTCACATTGCCTCATCAAGCCATGGTCCCTCGTCGTCTAGGTTGGTTGAGGAGGAGGAGGAGGAGGCCACACATGAAGAAAGGGATGAGGAGGAGCAACGGAGAGGAGGAGTACGATGAAGAATATGGACCTCCAACAACTCAATCATCTCAAGCACCTCAGCTGCCGAAGAGGAATCCGAAGAAGAAGGATTTGCTGAGTCCGGACCCTTTTCAGGGACCGGTTCCTTGACGGTCCAAGAAGAACACTGAAGAGACTCGTTCAAAGAGGAACGAGGACCGTGCCTCCAAGAGCAAGAGGGGGAGGAAGAATTAAATTCTGCTATTCGATACTTGGCTGTAGTTGAAAAGTATAGTGGTTGTGAAAGTATGTGTTTTCTATTTGAACTATGTGTTTGCTATTTGTGAAACTCTGTTTGCTATGTGAAACTAACTAGTTGAACTTCGTTTCCTTTTAATGCAAAAGTTTATGTGAAACTCCGTATGACATGTGTATGTGATGCCCAAGTTTAATTGTTTGAGATTTGTTATTTTGACTCTATATCATTGTTGTTTTTGACTCTATATCATAGTTTGAGATCTGTTGTTTTTGAAAAGAGGAAAGAAATTGAACTTGGAAATAGGCAAGATCCTACTGCCAAGGACCCTGGCGGTAGGGTTAGATAGCCTACCACCAGCCCCTATGGCGGTAGGTTGACCCTACTGTCAGGGCACTCGATTTTTTCGTTACAAAAGGTTTTCGAGGCAAAAATCCTTGCGCACCCTACCGCCAGGGGTGCTGGCGGTAGGGTTATACAGCCTACCGCCAGGTTCCCTGACGGTAGGGTGCTAATCCACGTCAGCACGCGGAAACACCGGCCGTCCCCCTTCGTCGCACCCTACCGCCAGGGGCCCTGGCGGTAGGCTGTATAACCCTGCCGCCAGCTCCCCTGGCCGTAGCGAAAGGGTCAAATCCCGAAATTTTTTCGAACCGGGGTCAGATACTGAATTTGTATCCCAAAAGGGTCAAAACACGAAATTTTGCCTCTGGCTGCATTTCCCTTCCTTTCTTGCCTCACCTGAGACTGAATCCTTCCATGGATGATGACTTTTACCTATGCATGTAGGTTGCTGCTGGATCCTCGGCCGCATGGGATCTCAGGAGGGAGCACGACGAGGTTTGACCCACAACGCCCGAGTGAGGGCCTGACAGCTTCGGGCGGAGGACGCAGCACAACAGCGACGGTGTTAGGGTTCCCCTGCTCACACTAGTAGAAAAGAGGGCTTTGGTCCACCCCGGGTTAGCCCATTAGTCCCGGTTCAATCTAGAACCGGGACTAATGGAGGCATTAGTCCCGGTTCGTGCGCCCAGGGGCCACGTGGGCCATTTGTCCTGGTTCGTCTGGACCTTTTAGTCCCGGTTGGTGCCACGAACCGGGACTAAAGGGTGCAATGCCCATTAGTACCGGTTCGTGGCACCAACCGGGACTAAAGGTTAGACCTTTAGTCCCGGTTCGAGCCACCAACCAGTACTAATGGGGTTTGAGGCATTAGTACCAGTTCATGGCACGAACCGGTACTAAAGGTCACATTTTCAAACTC
>NW_025257814.1:0-1790 GCF_018294505.1 Triticum aestivum
GCGAGCGCTCGGGGCTCGGCTAGCTCGAAGAAGTAGAGGACGGCGGAGCTTCTGGACACGGTGGCGCGGCGTGGAGACGACGGGGAGCACGGCTACGGCGGCGGTGCGGCGACGGTGGCGTCGGCCATGGCGTGGGAGCGCGAGGGAGAGGAACTGGGGGCGAATGGAGGTGTCCAGGGGGGTCGGGGCGCGACGTGGAGCTCGTCCAGGCCATCAGGGCGGCGAGAGGGGGAAGCAGGGCGACGTGCAGCTGCGTGGCGAGCTGCGGTGCCGCCGCCGAGCACCTTGGCTGCCTGCCTGGCAAGCCAAGCAGCTCGCTGGAGCGGTGGCCGGGCTGGGCCGGCCAGGTGGGCTGGCTGGTGGGCCTGTGGTGGCGCCAGGTAAGTTTTCCCTTTTTCTTTCTGTTTCTGTTTTTTTTAATACTTCTGCAACTTTGTTGATTTAAATAAAATACTTAGGCAACTCCTAAAATCACCAAATTACTCCTGGTCTATAGTTGGATTATTTCCAACATGAAACATTTTAGTTTGGAGATATTTGAGCATTTAAATATTTTATATAATTTTAAATGCCCAAATTCAAATATTTATGATTTAATTCAAAAACCCTAAGATGGCCTAGGAAAATGTGCACCACTTTTGGCAGAGGTTCTGAACCAAGACAAAAATGATGGGCATTTTAGAAGGGCATTTCAGGTTCATTAAAAAGTTTTTTAGTAAACCCTAGTTGGTTTCAGAGGGGACTGGGGGTTCTGTCATCCCCATTTCAAGTTTCTGATGAAAAAGTAGACATGATGCAACACTCTAATGCATGGCTAACTAGGATGTGACAACTCACCCCCACTCAAAAGAATCTCGTCCCGAGATTTGGGTTCCTCCGGGAAGAAGGCGGGATACTCGAGTCGAAGACGATCCTCCCTTTCCCAAGTTGCTTCATCCTCAGAATGGTGCGACCATTGAACTTTGAGAAACTTGATATTATGACGTCGGGTGGTACGTTCGGCCTGATCGAGGATACGAATGGGGTACTCTCGATATGTAAGATTATCTTGGAGATCAAGCATTTCGTGGTCCACTCCACGGATAGGATCCGAGAAGCAACGCCTGAGTTGAGAAACGTGGAAGACATCATGGACTCTGGAGAGGTGCGGAGGTAGTTCCAATTGGTAGGCAACTTCCCCTCGTTTTGCGAGAATGCGAAACGGTCCAATGTAACGAGGAGCCAATTTGCCTTTGATACCGAAACGATGGGTTCCCTTCAGAGGGGTGACCCGAAGATAAGCCTTCTTGTCAACCTCGAAAGTCATAGCCTTATGTTTTCGGTCATATTGACTCTTTTGACGAGATTGAGCTGTTTTCAACTTTTCACGAACGATACGAACTTGTTCTTCTGCTTCCTGAATCATATCCGGGCCAAAGAATTGTCTTTCCCCGGTCTCTGACCAGTTAAGGGGTGTTCGACACCGTCGTCCATAGAGAACTTCAAAAGGGGCTTTACCCAAGCTAGATTGATAGCTGTTGTTGTAAGCGAATTCGGCAAATGGAAGGCACTTCTCCCAGTCCATTCCGAATGAGATAACAGAGGCTCGAAGCATGTCTTCTAGAATCTGGTTGACGCGTTCCACTTGACCACTCGACTGAGGGTGGAAGGCGGTGCTAAAGGAGAGACGGGTTCCCATAGCATTTTGGAAACTTTCCCAAAATCGAGAGGTGAAAAGACTTCCTCGATCCGAGTTAATTTCCAAAGGAACACCATGGAGGGACACTATTCGGGAGATGTATAAGTCTGCC
>NW_025257815.1:0-1790 GCF_018294505.1 Triticum aestivum
GAGGAGGGGAAGGAAAGAGGGGGGCGCCGCCCCCTCTCCTTGTCCAATTCGGACCAGAGGGAGAGGGGGCGCGCGGCCTTTCCTGGCCGCCCCTCTCTCTTCCCACCAAGGCCCATGTGGCCCATTAACTCTCCGGGGGGGGGGGGGTTCCGGTAACCCTCCAGCACTCCGGTTTTCTCCGAAATCACCCGGAACACTTCCGGTGTCCGAATATAGTCGTCCAATATATCAATCTTTATGTCTCGACCATTTCGAGACTTCTCGTCGTGTCCGTGATCATATCCGGGACTCCGAACAAACTTCGGTACATCAAATCTTGTAAACTCATAATAAAACTGTCATCGTAACGTTAAGCGTGCGGACCCTACGGGTTCGAGAACTATGTAGACATGACCTAGAACTATTCTCGGTGAATAACCAATAGCGGAACCTGGATGCCCATATTGGTTCCTACATATTCTACGAAGATCTTTATCGGTCAAACCGCAAAACAACGTACGTTGTTCCCTTTGTCATCGGTATGTTACTTGCCCGAGATTTGATCGTCGGTATCCAATACCTAGTTCAATCTCGTTACCGGCAAGTCTCTTTACTCGTTCTGTAACACATCATCTTATAACTAACTCATTAGTTACAATGCTTGCAAGGCTTAGGTGATGAGTATTACCGAGAGGGCCCAGAGATACCTCTCCGACAATCGGAGTGACAAAACCTAATCTCGAATTATGCCAACCCAACATGTACCTTCAGAAACACCTGTAGAGCACCTTTATAATCACACAGTTATGTTGTGACGTTTTGTAGCACACAAAGTGTTCTTCCGGTAAACGGGAGTTGCACAATCTCATAGTTGCAGGAACTTTGTATAAGTCATGAAGAAAGCAATAGCAACATACTAAACGATCAAGTGCTAGGCTAACAGAATGGGTCATGTCAATCACATCATTCTCCTAATGATGTGATCCCATTAATCAAATGACAACACATGTCTATGGTTAGGAAACATAACCATCTTTGATTAATGAGCTAGTCAAGTAGAGGCATACTAGTGACTTTATGTTTGTCTATGTATTCACACGTGTATCATGTTTCCGGTTAATACAATTCTAGCATGAATAATAAACATTTATCATGATATGAGGAAATAAATAATAACTTTATTATTGCCTCTAGGGCATATTTCCTTCAATAGCCATATCGGTGAACTTGTTAACAAATCTCGGTGTCGTGCTCATGTGATTGCTTGGTCCTCAGATGATCGACTATGCGCCTCCGGAGTTATTCTAATAGGAGATTCGTGATTTGGAGTGATGACCGATGAGGATTTGAGGAGAGACACAGAGAAGGGAGGCCGATGGCACGGGGAAGAGGAGGAGCGCGATGCAGGCGCAGAGGCAGATGAAGAATGGAGGTGGTGGCGCGAGGATGGTCGAGGGAGAGGAGAGGAGGTGTCGGCAGGAGAGAAGGGGCTCGGGGCTAGGTCTTGCCCTTCGTCCCGGTCAGTAGTGGTTGTGCCCTTTTTTAACCTGCCTACATCCCTTTTTACCCTCTCAGTTTTTTCTCTGTCACTCGAACAACAAAAACCGAAGAGCTAGAACACGCGAGGAGGCGCTATTCTCCCGCACCTTATTGTGTTGGACTAGTTGCTGGGGCACCACCCGGTGGCGCCTCTTGAGGTGGGATTGTGCGCACTAATCAAGTTGTCGTGTATGTTAACGTGCATGTATGGCAATAGACAGGATTCGGCGCACTAATCTTGTCTACAACAGGGTAGCTAGTTGGTTTTTTAA
>NW_025257816.1:0-1790 GCF_018294505.1 Triticum aestivum
AAAAATGGGATGAATATGTGGCACATTTTTGGAGGCTGAAATGTGGGCCAATAGGTCGAAGCCAACGCAAGTCGTTGTCAATTTAGTCAAAAAAATGATTCTGACATGTTAGGCGTTGTATTTACATCCAACGACCGGCATCCGTCTTCAATCTCTCGTCTTCTTCCTCCAGCGCCGCCGGGACCACCTCCCGCCTCCTGCTGCTAGCAGCTCTGCTTAGCACGCTTCGCTATGAAGTGCTACACCACCGTTGGCCAGGCCATCCCTCCACCCCTCCACACCTCCTGTTCTTCTCCACCGACTCCCGAACCACACCACACTAGAACCATTTAACCCTCGTACACCTCTCCGTCTGTGACTCTACTCCCGCGTCTTCCCATCTCCGGCTCGTTGCTGTTCGGGGCATCGCCGTCGTCCACCACCTTGGATGCGCTCGGCGCGGCGTGGTCAACGAACGACACCATCGGAAGTAGACTGTGTGTGGAGAGGCTGACAGCTGGGTCCACGGCCGCACACGAGGAAATGCCTCCTTATTATGCGCAAAATAATGATTCCTCCACCTGACATCTGGGACCCACCGGAAGGGCCTCTGTATTTCACGAAAATAACATGCCCCCCGCTGACATGTTGGACCCACTAGCTATCTTCGCACGCAAGGGAGTGACTCCTTATTACGCACAAAAAATGAATATTCCCCCTGCCAGCTAGAACCCAGCATAGTGGGAGGCTGACTTGTGGGCCTACCAAGTTGACAGGGATGGAGGGCTTTGTCAACTTAGTTAATATGAACGATTCTAGCTCCTGTTACCGTACGATGTTCATCCAACGGCCGTAGTACTTCTTCAACCTCTGGTCTTCTTGCTCGAGCCGCCCAAACCAGCGCCGGTCGTGCCGCGTGCTCCAGCCTCCCGTGGCCGGCTGTGATGCAGCAGAGGCCTCACCGCCCCCTACTACTCCCACCGCTGGCTAGACCATCCCTCTACTCACCCACACCCCATGTTATTCTGCGGCGACAGCAACCTCACACCACAGCTGAACCAGTGAACCCTCGTACTCCTCTTCACGTGGGCATCCACTGCTGCATCTTCCCCGGCTCGGAGTCGTCCCCTTCCTAGTCCTCGCGTCGTCCACCACCGTGGTGCTCTCGGCGCGGCGTGGTCAACATGGTCAAGGAATGACTTCCATCGGACGTGGACTATACATGGAGAGGTTGACAGCTGGGTCCACGGCCGCAGCAAGGAAGTGCCTCCTTATTACGCGCAAAATAATGATTCCTCCACCTGACAGCGGGGACCCACCGGACGGGCCACCGTATTTCATGAAAAAAACATTTCCCCCTGACTGCTGGGACCCACCTGGTCGAAGCGTACGTAGTGTTGTCATTCTGGTCGTGAACGTGTACGTACATATATACTGGTGCATGTAGAGGCGCGCACGTGTCGTAGTAGAGGCGTGTATGTGTCGTAGTAGAGGCGCGCATGTAGCATGTACACGTACGTATAGCGGCCAGGGTGCAAGAAAGAAAATACGGCCACGTATGTGTACATACGGGCGGGGTCTCAAACGCCTACTCGCGCATACGTATGGCCAGGGCTCGTGTATATGGCTGGGTCAGAACGGAGAAACAGCGTCATCGTCGTGTTCATGGGGAGGCAGCATCGTCGTTGTGTTCATGGGGAGGCAACGGAATGCGTCGTGTTCATGGGGAGGCAATGGAATGCGTCGTGTTCATCGAGAGGCAACGGAACGCGTGGGAGCCAACCGGCTGGGTCAGAACGGAATGCGTGGTC
>NW_025257817.1:0-1790 GCF_018294505.1 Triticum aestivum
AATGTATATCCAATATACTTCTATCGACCTTGCCAGCCTTCTTATCTACCAAGTATCTAGGGTAATTCTGCTCTAGTGGTTGTTCCCCTTATTACAGAAGCACTTAGTCTCGGGTTTGGGTTTTACCTTGGGTTTCTTCACTAGAGCAGCAGCTGATTTGCCGTTTCATGAAGTATCCCTTCTTGCCCTTGCCCTTCTTGAAACTAGTGGTTTCACCAACCATCAACAATTGATGCTCCTTCTTGATTTCTACTTTCGCGGTGTCAAACATCGCGAATACCTCAAGGATCATCATATCTATCCCTGATATGTTATAGTTCATCACGAAGCTCTAATAGCTTGGTGGCAATGACTTTGGAGAACCATCACTGTCTTATCTGGAAGATCAACTCCCACTCGATTCAAATGATTGTTGTACTCAGACAATCTGAGCACAAGCTCAACAATTGAGCTTTTCTCCTTAGTTTGCAGGTTAAGAAAGTCATCGGAGGTTTTATACCTCTTGACATGGGCACGAGCCTGAAATCCCAATTTCAGCCCTCAAAACATCTCATATGTTTCGCGATGTTTCGAAAACGTCTTTGGTGCCTCAATTCTAAACCATTTAACTGAACTATCACGTAGTTATCAAAACGTGTATGTCAGATGTTCGCAACATTCACAGACGATGTTTGGGGTTCAGCACACTGAGCGGTGCATTAAGGACATAAGCCTTCTATGAAGCAATGAGGACAATCCTCAGTTTACGGACCTAGTCCGCATAATTGCTACTATCAACTTTCAACTAATTTTTCTCTAGGAACATATCTAAACAGTAGAACTATAGCGTGAGCTACGACATGATTTGCAAAATCCTTTTGACTATGTTCAGGATAATTAAGTTCATCTTATGAACTCCCACTCAGATAGACATCCCTCTAGTCATCTAAGTGATTACATGATCCGAGTCAAACTAGGCCGTGTCCGATCATCACGTGAGACGGACTAGTCATCATCGGTGAACATCTTCATGTTGATCGTATCTTCTATACGACTCATGTTCGACCTTTCGGTCTTCGTGTTCCGAGGCCATGTCTGTACATGCCAGGCTCGTCAAGTTAACCCTAAGTGTTTTGCATGTGTTCCGAGGCCATGTCTGTACATGCTAGGCTCGTCAACACCCGTTGTATTTGAACGTCTGAATAAAACACCCGATCATCACGTGATGTTTTGAAACAGCGAACTGTCGCAACGGTGCACAGTTAGGGGAGAACACTTCTTGAAATTGTTGTAAGGGATCATCTTATTTACTACCGTCGTTCTAAGCGAATAAGATGTATAAACATGATAAACATCACATGCAATCAAATAGTGACATGATATGGCCATTATCACTTTGCTCCTTTTGATCTCCATCTTCGGGGCTCCATGATCATCATCGTCACCGGCATGACACCATGATCTCCATCATCATGATCTCCATCATCGTGTCTTCATGAAGTTGCCTCGCCAACTATTACTTCTACTACTATGGCTAACGGTTAGCAATAAAGTAAAGTAATTACATGACGTTTAAGTTGACACGCAGGTCACAAATAAATAAAGACAACTCCTATGGCTCCTGCCGGTTGTCATACTCATCGACATGCAAGTCGTGATTCCTATTACAAGAACATGATCAATCTCATACATCACATATATCATTCATCACATCCTTTTTGGCCATATCACATCACATAGCATACCCTGCAAAAACAAGTTAGACGTCCTCTAATTGTTGTTTGCATGTTTTACGTGGCTGCTATGGGTTT
>NW_025257818.1:0-1790 GCF_018294505.1 Triticum aestivum
TCAAGATCGGTGAACATCTCCATGTTGATCGTATCTTCTATACGACTCATGCTCGACCTTTCGGTCCTCTGTGTTCCGAGGCCATGTCTGTACATGCTAGGCTCGTCAAGTCAACCTAAGTGTATTGCGTGTGTTCCGAGGCCATGTCTGTACATGCTAGGCTCGTCAACACCCGTTGTATTCGAACGTTAGAATCTATCACACCCGATCATCACGTGGTGCTTCGAAACAACGAACCTTCGCAACGGTGCACAGTTAGGGTGAACACTTTCTTGAAATTATTATAAGGGATCATCCTACTTGCTACCGTCGTTCTAAGCAAATAAGATGCAAAAACATGATAAACATCACATGCAATCAAATAGTGACATGATATGGCCAATATCATTATGCTCCTTTGATCTCCATCTTCGGGGCACCATGATCATCTTTATCACCGGCATGACACCATGATCTCCATCATCATGATCTCCATCATTGTGTCTTCATGAAGTCGTCACACCAACGATTACTTCTACTTCTATGGCTAACGCGTTTAGCAATAAAGTAAAGTAATTTACATGGCGTTATTCAATGACACGCAGGTCATACAAAATAATAAAGACAACTCCTATGGCTCCTGCCGGTTGTCATACTCATCGACATGCAAGTCGTGATTCCTATTACAAGAATATGATCAATCTCATACATCACATATATCATTCATCACATCTTCTGGCCATATCACATCACATAGCACTTGCTGCAAAAACAAGTTAGACGTCCTCTAATTGTTGTTGCAAGTTTTTACGTGGTTTGTAGGTTTCTAGCAAGAACGTTTTCTTACCTACGTATGACCACAACGTGATTTGCCAATTTCTATTTACCCTTCATAAGGACCCTTTTCATCGAATCCGTTCCGACTAAAGTAGGAGAGACAGACACCCGCTAGCCACCTTATGCATCTAGTGCATGTCAGTCGGTGGAACCTGTCTCACGTAAGTGTACGTGTAAGGTCGGTCCGGGCCACTTCATCCTACAATGCCGCCGAAACAAGAAAAGACTAGTAGCGGCAAGAAGAATTGGCAAACTCAACGCCCACAACTGCTTTGTGTTCTACTCGTGCATAGTAACTACGCATAGACTTGGCTCATGATGCCACTGTTGGGAATCGTAGCATAATTTTAAAATTTTCCTACGCTCACCAAGATGCATCTATGGAGTCTACTAGCAACGAGGGGAAAGGAGTGCATCTACATACCCTTGTAGATCGCGAGCGGAAGCGTTCCAATGAACGTGGATGACGGAGTTGTACTCGCCGTGATCCAAATCACCGATGACCGAGTGCCGAACGGACGGCACCTCCGCGTTCAACACACGTACGGTGCAGCGACGTCTCCTCCTTCTTGATCCAGCAAGGGGGAAGGAGAGGTTGATGGAGATCCAACAGCACGACGGCGTGGTGGTGGATGTAGCGGGTCTCCGGCAGGGCTTCGCCAAGCTTCTGCGAGAGAGAGAGAGAGGTGTTGCAGGGGAGGAGGGAGGCGCCCAAGGCTGTAGGTTGCTGCCCTCCCTCCCCCCCCCCTTATATAGGCCCCCTTGAGGCCGACCTCACCTTCAGTTCAGAGGACCACCCCGTCACCACCGCCGGCTCGGGCATGCTTCCGATGCTCTGCACGCCCACCATCCGCAACGTGGCTGTCACCAAGACCCTCATCGATGGTGGTGCCGGCCTCAACTTGCTTTCCGTGGAGGCCTTCAGCCTTCTTCACGTGCCGCTCGAGCGGCTCAGCCTCAGCAAGCCTTTCTCA
>NW_025257819.1:0-1789 GCF_018294505.1 Triticum aestivum
GTACACCCGGGTGCATTAAGCTCCCGTGCCGGCGTCGGAGACACCAATGCCGCCTCCGCCGGAGGCACCAATGGCCCCGCCATCGCATTATGCGAGTTGCTGGCCGTGAAGCTAGGAATCGGGGGCGGCCCCTGTTGGCCGCCCGCAATCCACGCACTCAACCCCGAGATCAAGGTAGGCACAAGGGCGGTGATCGTCGCTCCGAGTCGTTGTTCCACTTGCTCTTGGACAATCTCCGGAATCCGCGCCACCTGTGCCTTGAGTTCTTGAACCTCTCGCGCCTGGCTTTCCGAGCTGGTCTTTTTCTCCTTCCGCACACCAGCGGTATAGTATGACCCCCATTTTGTCGACAAGCCTTTGCCGGCCACACGACCAGCTGACGTCGGCTTACCGAGCTTATCCTTGTTCTTCATTATATTCAACCGCCTATTTAGAGTGGTGTCCCAAGGGTTGCTCTGAGTCGACCCCGCGCTACTGCTTTCAGTCGCCTGCGGAAGGAATGTGAACCATTTAGAAATTCGGCTTCATTAATTAGAATGCAACCATATGGAGCTAATTACGCGGGGGTGTATTCCTTACCAGAACAAGCTCAAGCTGCCTGGTCTTCGGATCCGTGGTAAGCTCCTTTGTTTTCGGGTCCTTCTTGTACTGGGCCCTGACAAAGTTCCTGGTCTGCTTGTCACTGTATTTATCGAAGAGGGGCGGTAGGCCTTGCTCGGCACGCTCCGCCTCCTCCTTGTCCCATATAGGCTCCGCCACTCTGTAACCGCCGGGACCGAGTGTGTGTTCCCCTATGTTCAGCTCCCGCATTTGTTTCCCCCACTCACTTGATTGGGAGCTTGCGGTGCTCGAGCAATTGATCTTGAAGTCGTTGTAGTCATCTTCGGTGATCGAAGGATTTTTCTCCTTGATCTTCTCATAACTCTCACCTTTCTCGATCATTCTCTTCACATTGCTTTTCCAAGTAGACAGGGCCTTGCTCATCTTCGTGAGGGCAGCATTGTTCACTTTATTCCCTTTGAGGCTTGTGTTTTCGAATTCAGCGGGGAACTTGTATCGTTCGTGCAGCTTCGTGAAGAGGAGGTGGCGCAAATTCCCCCGGCCAGGATGCCTCAGGTTCTCGGTGTTGATCGAGACGGTGCTCCGGACAATGCACCCGAGCTGAAGCGAGTACCCCTTGACTATTCGTTCGGGCGCCGTTGGATTCCCGTTGGAGTCCACTTCAGTAACTTCCTCCTTGAGGGTGCGGAGCATGACCGGGCGCCGGTCCTTCCATTGCCTCTTCGGCTGGCTGCTATCTGTGCGTGCGCCGCCATCATCAGTGGTGGCATCCTCGGCGGCACCATCAGTGGTGGCATCCTCGGCGGCACCATCAGTGGTGGCATCAGTGTGGTCATCCTCGGCGGCACCATCCGTGGTCTCAGGATCGGTGGGGAAGGCGGCGGCCTCATACAAGTGAGGTTGTTCCTCCATCTCCTGGGACAGCTCCCAGAATGCCTTGCCGCCCGAACCCCCGGCCTCATCGTTGTGGGCCATGTTTCTCTCTAAATAGAAACAAAGTTTGGTCAAAAAGTTGGTTATTGTCAAGGAACAAGATCATGGTCTCATCATTTAGGGTTTGTCGACACCGAGGCATCCTAAAATCTAAGCTTTTATCATTGAGGGTTTTTCGACGCCAAGGCACCCTAAAAGCCTAACTTTTCATCATTTCGGTTTTTATCGACACCGAGGCACCCTAAAAGCCATGCATTAGTCACAAGTACGCCGGGGCACTTGATCCTACTTAATT
>NW_025257820.1:0-1789 GCF_018294505.1 Triticum aestivum
ATTTTTTCATAATTTTTGGTGATGGAGAAGTATCTGAAAAATTCCCTCCACGCGGATTGCCCTTCGCGCGTCTACGGCTATGGCCGGCGGCCTCCGGGGGCTAGCATGCCGCCAAATCTTGCGCTGGTGGCCTCTCACAAGTCTGGAAGTGTTGTCGTGGTTGCAAACGCCCGGCACGCGTGTCCGGGGTGTGCCCCCCTCACGGACGGCGCTGCCGCCAGCACCTAGAGGGGGGAAACGGACGCGTGGGGTCTACACGGAGGGGGTCTTGCTGTGGGTCTGCCCCGGATGTTGCTCCAAAGTGTTCCTATGGGCTGACCTAACACAACCGGGTGGGGAGGTCCACTGGTCAAAGCCCGTCCGTGCAAAGTCAAAGGGGTAGATCCCGTGGTCAAACGCTATAGGGTTAGGCGGGACGAGGGCACTGGGGGGTAGCAATGCAACCGGAGCGTCGCACCGGGCCCTCATACATGTGGGGTGGTGTGGTGGCATGTCCTAAGAGGCGGGACGCGTCTCCGGGGCGTGGCCCCCCTCACGAACGGCGATGACACGGTAGTAGACGTTCTGCGGTAACGATGCGGCTCAATATTACTAAATACTCGGAGCGCGATAAAATCATGAATTTTTTTGCACGATGTGGGCAGATGTGCTATAGGAACGATGGTATTTTTTCATAATTTTTGGTGATGGAGAAGTATCCGAAAAATTCCCTCTACGCGGATTGCCCTTCGCGCGTCTACGGCTGTGGCCGGTGGCCTCCGGGGGCTAGCATGCCGCCAAATCTTGCGCCGGCGGCCTCTCACAAGTCTGGAAGTGTTGTCGCGGTTGCAAACGCCCGGCACGCGTGTCCGGGGTGTGCCCCCCTCACGAACGGCGCTGCCGCCGGCACCTGGAGGGGGGAAACGGACGCGTGGGGTCTACACGGAGGGGATCTTGCTGTGGGACTTCCCCGGATGTTGCTCCAAAGTGTTCCTATGGGCTGACCTAACACAACCGGGTGGGGAGGTCCATTGGTCAAAGCCCGTTCGTGCAAAGTCAAAGGGGTAGATCCCATGGTCAAACGCTACAGGGTTAGGCGGGACGGGGGCATTGGGGGTAGCAATGCCACCGGAGCGTCGCACCGGGCCCTTATACATGCGGGGTGGTGTGGTGGCATGTCCGAAGAGGCGGGACGCGTCTCCGGGGCGTGGCCCCCTCACGGACGGCAACGACACGGTAGTAGACGTTCTGCGGTAACGATGCGGCGTCAATATTACTAAATACTCGGAGCGCGATAAAATCATGATTTTTTTTGCACGACGTGGGCACATGTGCTATAGGAACGATGGAATTTTTTCATAATTTTTGGTGATGGAGAAGTATCCGAAAAATTCCCTCTACAATGATTGCCCTTCGCGCGTCTACGGCTGTGGCCTGCGGCCTCCGGGGGCTAGCATGCCGCCAAATCTTATGCCGGCGGCCTCTCACAAGTCTGGAAGTGTTGTCGCGGTTGCAAACGCCCGGCACGCGTGTCCGGGGTGTGCCCCCCTCATGAACGGCGCTGCCGCCGGCACCTGGAGGGGGAAACGGACGCGTGGGTTCTACATGGAGGGGATCTTGCTGTGGGTCTTCCCCGGATGTTGCTCCAAAGTGTTCCTATGGGCTGACCTAACACAACCGGGTGGGGAGGTCCATTGGTCAAAGCCCGTTCATGCAAAGTCAAAGGGGTAGATCCCGTGGTCAAACGCTACAGGGTTAGGCGGGACGGGGGCACTGGGGGTAGCAATGCCACCGGAGCGTCGCACCGGCC
>NW_025257821.1:0-950 GCF_018294505.1 Triticum aestivum
ACATGTAAGCGCACCTTGGAATTCGACAACCATGGAAATCGCTTTGGGACCCCAAAACGGTGAGTAATAGTCCATGAAAAGGGCCAGAATCGGCCAAAACTGGGAGTGTTGATGACCAACACGTAAGCACACCTTGGAGTTCAACAACTATGGAAATCGCTTCGGGACCCCAAAACCGTGAGTAATAGTCCACGAAACATGTCAGAATTGGCCAAAACTGTGAGTGTTGACGACAGACACATAAATGCACCCCGGGGTTCATCAATCGTGGAAATCCCTCTGGGTCTCCAAAACACTGAGTAATAGTGCACGAAACGGACACGATTCGGCCAAATATGTGTGTGTTGATGACCGACACGTAAACGCACCCTAGGGTTCGTCAATCATGGAAATGACTCTGAGACCCCAAAATAGAGTAGTAGTCCAAGAAACGGGCCAGAATCGTCCCAAACTGTGATTGTTGATGACCGACACGTAAGCGCACCTTGGAGTTCGACAACCATGGAAATCGCTTTGGGACCCCAAAACGGTGAGTAATAGTCCATGAAACGGGCCAGAATCGGCCAAAACTGCGAGTGTTGATGACCAACGCGTAAGCACACCTTGGGGTTCAACAACTATGGAAATCGCTTCGGGACCCCAAAACGGTGAGTAATAGTCCACGAAACCCGTCAGAATTGGCCAAAACTGTCAGTGTTGACGACAGACACATAAACGAACCCCGGGGTTCATCGATCGTGGAAATTGCTCTAGGTCCCCAAAACGCTGAGTGATAGTGCACAAAACGGACTAGAATCGGTCGAATATGTGAGTGTTGATGACCGACACGTAAACGTACCAAGGGTTCGTCAATCATCGAAATGACTCCAAGACCCCATAATAGAGTAATAGTCTAAGAAACGGGCCAGAATCGGCCCAAACTATGATTGTTGATGACCGACATGTAAGCG
>NW_025257821.1:1000-1789 GCF_018294505.1 Triticum aestivum
CGTAAGCACACCTTGGGGTTCAACAACTATGGAAATCGCTTCGGGACCCCAAAACGGTGAGTAATAGTCCACGAAACCCGTCAGAATTGGCCAAAACTGTCAGTGTTGACGACAGACACATAAACGAACCCCGGGGTTCATCGATCGTGGAAATTGCTCTAGGTCCCCAAAACGCTGAGTGATAGTGCACAAAACGGACTAGAATCGGTCGAATATGTGAGTGTTGATGACCGACACGTAAACGTACCAAGGGTTCGTCAATCATCGAAATGACTCCAAGACCCCATAATAGAGTAATAGTCTAAGAAACGGGCCAAATCGGCCCAAACTATGATTGTTGATGACCGACATGTAAGCGCACCTTGGAATTCGACAACCATGGAAATCGCTTTGGGACCCCAAAACAGTGAGTAATAGTCCATGAAAAGGGCGAGAATCGGCCAAAACTGGGAGTGTTGATGACCAACACGTAAGCACACCTTGGAGTTCAACAACTATGGAAATCGCTTCGGGACCCCAAAACCGTGAGTAATAGTCCACGAAACATGTCAGAATTGGCCAAAACTGTGAGTGTTGACGACAGACACATAAATGCACCCCGGGGTTCATCAATCGTGGAAATCCCTCTGGGTCTCCAAAACACTGAGTAATAGTGCACGAAACGGACACGATTCGGCCAAATATGTGTGTGTTGATGACCGACACGTAAACGCACCCTAGGGTTCGTCAATCATGGAAATGACTCTGAGACCCCAAAATAGAGTAGTAGTCCAAGAAACGGGCCAGAAT
>NW_025257822.1:0-1789 GCF_018294505.1 Triticum aestivum
AAAGGTTATTGGAACCACGGGTAGGACACAAACTCGAAATCAAGCTTGTCGTTCAAGGTGGAACGATAAGACGAGGAAATCGGCGTAAGCTTAGCTCATCATCTAAGGTTGCGCTCCGGAACTAAGGACCCGGTAGCACAGTTAAAATCGGCACGATAATGACATAGCTGAGCAGGCTAGGGATGATGTGATCGAGTACGAACTCGTAAGCAAAGGAGATTACTAATAGTTGTTTAATCGTGATGCGGACTCGATTCAGTTATCGATGTCCTTGAGTGTTTAATAACTCGGAGCCCGTGAAAAATTGGAATCAATGAGAATGTAATACTTGATGGAGAACTCATAAGAAGTTATGCAGTTCCGTGATAATCTCGAGATACCAGGGGGTAATACTCGACGACAGATCAGAATAGAGGTTGGGCTGGGTATTGTTCTGCAGAAGACAAGTGCTTAAACTTGCACGAGAAATGGTATTTAAAAGAGAACATGGTTGGAACCACGATTGCAAAATGCCAGATCCCAGATATAAGATGAACTTATACCAAGGGAATAATTAATTTAAGAAAATCTTTAATGATAAGATCTACATCGTGTCCATGGGCATGAACGCAAAGTTCAAGGTCGACTCCCACTTGTTCAACGCATAACCTTTCATTCACCTCTCGTATTTCAAAAATGACATTAGTTGTTGAAACTTTTTACCTGGTGCAATACCAGATAAGTATGGCCCGTGTAATCTTTCGGGTTCACACGGATTAGAGAAGGCTTCAACCCATAGGGGCATCTTGGGAACATATACCGCAAACTTCAGGAGTAAATAACACAAGCTCGAAAGGAGAGCATTGTTGACAAAGCATAGGATACAATTTACCAAAGGCATTATGTATCCGAGAAAAGACTCACAAAGTTATTGAATATGAAGGACGTCGTGGGATAAAATCCAACAAGGTTATGATGGTCCATAAAGGATCTGATGTGAGTATCGGCATACAACCAGAGGAAGAATCAATGCAAAGACCTTGGATTATAGAAACAACTAAGTAACTTAGAGCTCAATTGCAAAGGAATTATGATTTACAAAGCAAAGGATCAGAAACAGACGCTCTGATCAAGGATGGATAAGTTCAATAGACATAGGGGCACAATCGACGACAATTTGATTGGGGAGAACCAGCTCATGTTCAAAATGACGTCTGAGCCAGAAAGATAATTTAAAAGGATCAACTGATGATTGCGTGCATTCGCACTCATGTTGAATCAATAGGATCAAAATGACGGTGTCTAAGGACACTAACGAATATTGCCAGACATATGGAAAGCATCCATAATGCAAGAAGACAAGTATTGCAGAGCAATAAGCTACTGAGGAATTTTGGAGGATCGAATAGTATTTCAAAAACCATCGTGAAACACATGAATAACTGGGGATGAGCGGATACTCGATAAGGGTGAGAAATTACCCGTAGGGGTATTCAGGTGACAAAGAACAGCAAGGCAGTAAGCTCAAAGGATTCTCGGAACAACAGAGAGAATTTCGGGGTATCTTGTAATAACAAGATCAACTGGGAAACATTGTATGAATGGCGAGTATACGTGGTTATCCATAGGAGTTTATCGATGAAAGGGAATTGCAAAAGCGATGAACACAAGTTCTCGGGTTATCAGCGGAGAGTATCTTCAGGGTCTTCACGTGCAGCAGACGATCATCAGTAATAAGGGGCTCTCCGGGTGAAAGTGATAACGAGATCCTAATGTTAGATTTAGCAAAATTCATTTAACCCGAATAGGA
>NW_025257823.1:0-1789 GCF_018294505.1 Triticum aestivum
TGATCTCAGACTACGACTTAGAAATAACTTACACCCCGGGCAAAGCCAACGTCATGGCTGATGCGCTAAGCCGTAAATCCTATTGTAACAACTTGATGTTACAACAAAGCCAACCACTTCTCCACGAGGAATTCTGTAAGCTTAACCTTCACATTGTTCCTCAAGGATTTCTATCCACCCTGGTGGCGAAACCTACCCTTACGGATCAGATCATTAAAGCTCAGAAGGTAGATCCGGGAATCTCCCGCATTAAGAGAAACATCAAGAAAGGAGTTGCGGATTGTTTCTCCGTTGATGACCAAGGTGTCGTGTTCTTTGGAGACCGCCTAGTGGTTCCTAAGGTGCGCAACCTGAGGCGATTGATCCTTAAAGAAGCTCATGAATCTCCTCTCACCATTCATCCCGGTAGTACTAAAATGTATCAAGACCTACGCCAGAGGTTTTGGTGGACTAGGATGAAGAGAGAAATTGCTCAATTCATTGCTAATTGCAACGTCTGCCGACGTGTTAAAGCAGAGCATCAGCGACCTGCTGGCACCCTTCAGCCTCTGGCTATTCCTGAATGGAAATGGGATAAAATCGGTATGGATTTCATTACTGGGTTCCCCAGGACCAAGAGGGGAAACAATGCTATCTTCGTTGTTGTCGATCGTCTTTCCAAAGTAGCCCACTTCCTACCTGTTCGTGAGAGTATAACCGCTAGCCAGCTAGCAGACTTGTACATCTCCCGAATAGTGTCTCTGCATGGTGTTCCATTGGAAATTAACTCAGACCGTGGAAGTCTCTTCACCTCTCGATTTTGGGAAAGTTTCCAAAATGCTATGGGAACTCGTCTCTCTTTTAGCACCGCCTTTCACCCTCAATCAAGTGGTCAGGTAGAATGAGTTAATCAAATTCTGGAGGATATGCTCCGAGCTTCTGTCATCTCCTTCGGCATGGATTGGGAGAAATGCCTTCCATTCGCCGAGTTCGCTTATAACAATAGTTACCAAGCTAGTTTGGGCAAAGCCCCTTTCGAGGTTCTCTATGGACGAAAATGTCGAACGCCTCTTAACTGGTCAGAGACCGGGGAAAGACAACTCTTTGGCCCGGATATGATTCAGGAAGCAGAAGAGCAGGTTCGCATTATTCTTGAGAAATTGAAAGCAGCCCAATCTCGCCAAAAGAGCCATTATGATCGCAAACATAAGGCTATGACTTTTGAGGTTGACGAGAAGGCTTACCTTCGGGTGACTCCTTTAAAGGGAACCCATCGATTCGGTATCAAAGGCAAATTGGCTCCTCGTTACATTGGACCCTTTCGCATTCTTGCCAAGCGAGGAGAAGTTGCCTACCAATTGGAACTTCCTCCGCATCTTTCCAAGGTTCATGACGTCTTCCATGTTTCCCAACTCAGGCGTTGCTTCTCGGATCCTATCCGTGGAGTGGACCACGAAACGCTTGATCTCCAAGATAATCTCACATATCGGGAGTATCCCGTTCGAATCCTTGATCAAGCCGAGCGTACCACTCGACGCCGAAACATCAAGTTTCTCAAAGTTCAATGGTCACACCATTCCGAGGAAGAAGCTACTTGGGAAAGGGAGGATCGTCTTCGACTTGAGTACCCCACCTTCTTCCCAACGGATCCTAAATCTCGGGACGAGATTCTTTTGAGTGGGGGTGAGTTGTCACATCCTAGTTAGTTCATGCATCAGAGTGTTGCATCATGTCTATATTTCACAGAAACCTGAAATGGGAATGCCAGAAAACCCCCAGCACCCCCCCTGGAACAACTAGGGTTTACTAA
>NW_025257824.1:0-1789 GCF_018294505.1 Triticum aestivum
AACATGATAATATGAAGCTACATGCAAATCTACGCAAGTTTCATATAAAGCACACTCAAAACGGAGCAACGGGTCAACACACATAGTCTATACAAGTTATCCCAACAATCTGTCCAAAACAGCAACTAGGCATATTGCAAGCATCAAAACAATATGCTACAGGACCTCAAAAAGAAAACAAAAGGCATGGTCATGATGTACAGGTAAAGCATAACAAAACATGAACACTGAGCTATCTCTAGAAATCACTAGAACATGCTCAAACACACATGGCAAGATTGCAAAAAATAACAGTTCAGACATTGCAGAAAATAACATCAAGTTGCAATGTTCAGAGCTATCAAACAACATGTTCCAGGAGCTTATCATGGCAAACAAAGGCATGGTATGGTACTACTAAATGCATAGAACAAAAGTCCTTACTGACCATAAGCCAAAAAGGATCAGAAAATATGATGGCACCCATGTAAACATAGCAAGTTATAATACAGATTCAAACATGGCAGGAACAACGATAAGGCATGTAGATGAGCTTGTACCACTCACCACAGAGCAATACATGGCATGGCAAGGCACCCAACAGTAAGAATACATGTTTGTGAAGCTAAGCATGGCAAGAGCAAGTTCATAGGGTGCATGAATCACTAACAACAAGCATGACAACAACTGAACTTAGTGTTAACAGGCTGACAGCAACACTATATAGCAACTTTGGAGCAAGATTACAACAACATACAGCCGGCTATAAATGCAACCAGGGGCATGAATGGATAGAGCATAACTTGTAGAACAAAACACCGTTACTGAACATCTCCAGATTATGCATAGAATGACTTGTAGCAGCAGGTTTACATAGCATCACGAAATAACAGATTCAGCCTAGCAAAACAGTAACAGCAAGTACCCTACTTAACAAGCTCAATTCACTCACCACAAGTCATTGAATGACAAGATAAGCATAGCATCAGCAAGAAGGCATGTTTATTAAGCTAACCAAGGCAAGAACAAGTTCATAGCATGCAAGGATCAACTACAACAACCTTGGCAAAATTGAATAACATGTAAACAATCTGCCAGGAAACATTTTGTGGCAAAAGTAGAGCACGAAAATGACATGCTAGACTACTCCATAATTGCAAACTGGGGCATGAATGGATAGAGCACAACTATATTTTCAAAACACCTTTACTTAAGTATCTCAAAATAAGCATGGAACTCTCTGTAGCATCATGTTTACATGGCATCAAAATAACAGCAGAACAGGGACTAAAAACAGCAACATTACGAAGCCTAGTTTACATGCTTGTGCTAGTCACCACATTGATCACAAAAATACATGGTAAGCATATCTGTAAATAAGACATGGCATAGTTCAAAACACATGTAGACATCAACCTCATAGGATGCACACATCAAACATGGCAAAAATGACAAATGAGCATGTTCTGTTAAGAAACAGGAACTAACATTATGAAGCACTCTTGCAACAATGATACAGGCATCAAGCTGGACTCAAATGGACATGATGCAATGGAATGAAATGAAATACTTGTTGAGACGAACAATTTGACATATTACACGCACAAAATAGAGCTACGGATGCAGAGATATGATGCGATGAACATGGCATGATAATGTCAAAATATTTCGGGACTTAGTGAAAATTACCCACGCGAAAAGTCAACCGGGACGAGGGCGAACGGGACGGAGGGATCCAGGGCGCGGCAGAGGCGTTTGGTTCATCTCCCGGTGGATGTCATCCACCCGGGGTAGATCCGGCCGGAGTGGA
>NW_025257825.1:0-1789 GCF_018294505.1 Triticum aestivum
AACATGATAATATGAAGCTACATGCAAATCTACGCAAGTTTCATATAAAGCACACTCAAAACGGAGCAACGGGTCAACACACATAGTCTATACAAGTTATCCCAACAATCTGTCCAAAACAGCAACTAGGCATATTGCAAGCATCAAAACAATATGCTACAGGACCTCAAAAAGAAAACAAAAGGCATGGTCATGATGTACAGGTAAAGCATAACAAAACATGAACACTGAGCTATCTCTAGAAATCACTAGAACATGCTCAAACACACATGGCAAGATTGCAAAAAATAACAGTTCAGACATTGCAGAAAATAACATCAAGTTGCAATGTTCAGAGCTATCAAACAACATGTTCCAGGAGCTTATCATGGCAAACAAAGGCATGGTATGGTACTACTAAATGCATAGAACAAAAGTCCTTACTGACCATAAGCCAAAAAGGATCAGAAAATATGATGGCACCCATGTAAACATAGCAAGTTATAATACAGATTCAAACATGGCAGGAACAACGATAAGGCATGTAGATGAGCTTGTACCACTCACCACAGAGCAATACATGGCATGGCAAGGCACCCAACAGTAAGAATACATGTTTGTGAAGCTAAGCATGGCAAGAGCAAGTTCATAGGGTGCATGAATCACTAACAACAAGCATGACAACAACTGAACTTAGTGTTAACAGGCTGACAGCAACACTATATAGCAACTTTGGAGCAAGATTACAACAACATACAGCCGGCTATAAATGCAACCAGGGGCATGAATGGATAGAGCATAACTTGTAGAACAAAACACCGTTACTGAACATCTCCAGATTATGCATAGAATGACTTGTAGCAGCAGGTTTACATAGCATCACGAAATAACAGATTCAGCCTAGCAAAACAGTAACAGCAAGTACCCTACTTAACAAGCTCAATTCACTCACCACAAGTCATTGAATGACAAGATAAGCATAGCATCAGCAAGAAGGCATGTTTATTAAGCTAACCAAGGCAAGAACAAGTTCATAGCATGCAAGGATCAACTACAACAACCTTGGCAAAATTGAATAACATGTAAACAATCTGCCAGGAAACATTTTGTGGCAAAAGTAGAGCACGAAAATGACATGCTAGACTACTCTATAATTGCAAACTGGGGCATGAGTGGATAGAGCACAACTATATTTTCAAAACACCTTTACTTAAGTATCTCAAAATAAGCATGGAACTCTCTGTAGCATCATGTTTACATGGCATCAAAATAACAGCAGAACAGGGACTAAAAACAGCAACATTACGAAGCCTAGTTTACATGCTTGTGCTAGTCACCACATTGATCACAAAAATACATGGTAAGCATATCTGTAAATAAGACATGGCATAGTTCAAAACACATGTAGACATCAACCTCATAGGATGCACACATCAAACATGGCAAAAATGACAAATGAGCATGTTCTGTTAAGAAACAGGAACTAACATTATGAAGCACTCTTGCAACAATGATACAGGCATCAAGCTGGACTCAAATGGACATGATGCAATGGAATGAAATGAAATACTTGTTGAGACGAACAATTTGACATATTACACGCACAAAATAGAGCTACGGATGCAGAGATATGATGCGATGAACATGGCATGATAATGTCAAAATATTTCGGGACTTAGTGAAAATTACCCACGCGAAAAGTCAACCGGGACGAGGGCGAACGGGACGGAGGGATCCAGGGCGCGGCAGAGGCGTTTGGTTCATCTCCCGGTGGATGTCATCCACCCGGGGTAGATCCGGCCGGAGTGGA
>NW_025257826.1:0-1789 GCF_018294505.1 Triticum aestivum
TCCTATTCGGGTTAAATGAATTTTGCTAAATCTAACATTAGGATCTCGTTATCACTTTCACCCGGAGAGCCCCTTATTACTGATGATCGTCTGCTGCACGTGAAGACCCTGAAGATACTCTCCGCTGATAACCCGAGAACTTGTGTTCATCGCTTTTGCAATTCCCTTTCATCGATAAACTCCTATGGATAACCACGTATACTCGCCATTCATACAATGTTTCCCAGTTGATCTTGTTATTACAAGATACCCCGAAATTCTCTCTGTTGTTCCGAGAATCCTTTGAGCTTACTGCCTTGCTGTTCTTTGTCACCTGAATACCCCTACGGGTAATTTCTCACCCTTATCGAGTATCCGCTCATCCCCAGTTATTCATGTGTTTCACGATGGTTTTTGAAATACTATTCGATCCTCCAAAATTCCTCAGTAGCTTATTGCTCTGCAATACTTGTCTTCTTGCATTATGGATGCTTTCCATATGTCTGGCAATATTCGTTAGTGTCCTTAGACACCGTCATTTTGATCCTATTGATTCAACATGAGTGCGAATGCACGCAATCATCAGTTGATCCTTTTAAATTATCTTTCTGGCTCAGACGTCATTTTGAACATGAGCTGGTTCTCCCCAATCAAATTGTCGTCGATTGTGCCCCTATGTCTATTGAACTTATCCATCCTTGATCAGAGCGTCTGTTTCTGATCCTTTGCTTTGTAAATCATAATTCCTTTGCAATTGAGCTCTAAGTTACTTAGTTGTTTCTATAATCCAAGGTCTTTGCATTGATTCTTCCTCTGGTTGTGTGCCGATACTCACATCAGATCCTTTATGGACCATCATAACCTTGTTGGATTTTATCCCACGACGTCCTTCATATTCAATAACTTTGTGAGTCTTTTCTCGGATACATAATGCCTTTGGTAAATTGTATCCTATGCTTTGTCAACAATGCTCTCCTTTCGAGCTTGTGTTATTTACTCCTGAAGTTTGCGGTATATGTTCCCAAGATGCCCCTATGGGTTGAAGCCTTCTCTAATCCGTGTGAACCCGAAAGATTACACGGGCCATACTTATCTGGTATTGCACCAGGTAAAAAATTTCAACAACTAATGTCATTTTCGAAATACGAGAGGTGAATGAAAGGTTATGCGTTGAACAAGTGGGAGTCGACCTTGAACTTTGTGTTCATGCCCATGGACACGATGTAGATCTTATCATTAAAGATTTTCTTAAATTAATTATTCCCTTGGTATAAGTTCATCTTATATCTGGGATCTGGCATTTTGCAATCGTGGTTCCAACCATGTTCTCTTTTAAATACCATTTCTCGTGCAAGTTTAAGCACTTGTCTTCTGCAGAACAATACCCAGCCCAACCTCTATTCTGATCTGTCGTCGAGTATTACCCCCTGGTATCTCGAGATTATCACGGAACTGCATAACTTCTTATGAGTTCTCCATCAAGTATTACATTCTCATTGATTCCAATTTTTCACGGGCTCCGAGTTATTAAACACTCAAGGACATCGATAACTGAATCGAGTCCGCATCACGATTAAACAACTATTAGTAATCTCCTTTGCTTACGAGTTCGTACTCGATCACATCATCCCTAGCCTGCTCAGCTATGTCATTATCGTGCCGATTTTAACTGTGCTACCGGGTCCTTAGTTCCGGAGCGCAACCTTAGATGATGAGCTAAGCTTACGCCGATTTCCTCGTCTTATCGTTCCACCTTGAACGACAAGCTTGATTTCGAGTTTGTGTCCTACCCGTGGTTCCAATAACCTTT
>NW_025257827.1:0-1789 GCF_018294505.1 Triticum aestivum
ACTTGGGTTCGAGCTTTTCAGGTTGAAGTTTCTTGACATAAGCATCGCATCCCCAAACTTTTAGAAACGACAGCTTAGGTTTCTTCCCAAACCATAATTCATACGGTGTTGTCTCAACGGATTTCGACGGAGCCCTATTTAAAGTGAATGCGACAGTCTCTAAAGCATAGCCCCAAAATGAGAGCGGTAGATCGGTAAGAGACATCATAGATCGCACCATATCCAATAGAGTGCGATTACGACGTTCGGACACACCGTTTCGCTGAGGTGTTCCAGGCGGCGTGAGTTGTGAAACGATTCCACATTTCCTTAAGTGCGTACCAAATTCGTGGCTTAAATATTCTCCACCATGATCTGATCGTAAGAACTTTATTTTCTTGTCACGTTGATTCTCAACCTCACTCTGAAATTCCTTGAACTTTTCAAAGGTTTCAGACTTGTGTTTCATTAGGTAGACATACCCATATCTACTTAAGTCATCAGTGAGAGTGAGAACATAACGATATCCTCCGCGAGCCTCAACACTCATTGGACCGCACACATCAGTATGTATGATTTCCAATAAGTTGGTTGCTCGCTCCATTGTTCCGGAGAACGGAGTCTTGGTCATCTTACCCATGAGGCATGGTTCGCACATGTCAAATGATTCGTAATCAAGAGACTCCAAAAGTCCATCTGCATGGAGCTTCTTCATGCGCTTGACACCAATGTGACCAAGGCGGTAGTGCCACAAGTATGTGGGACTATCGTTATCAACTTTACATCTTTTGGTATTCACACTATGAATATGTGTAACATCACGTTCGAGATTCATCAAGAATAAACCATTGACCAGCGGGGCATGACCATAAAACATATCTCTCATATAAATAGAACAACCATTATTCTCGGATTTAAATGAGTAGCCATCTCAAATTAAACGAGATCCAGATACAATGTTCATGCTCAAAGCTGGCACTAAATAACAATTATTGAGGTTTAAAACTAATCCCGTAGGTAAGTGTAGAGGCAGCATGCCGACGGCGATCACATCGACCTTGGAACCATTCCCGACGCGCATCGTCACCTCGTCCTTTGCCAGTCTCCGCTTATTCCGCAGATCCTGTTTTGAGTTACAAATATGAGCAACCGCACCGGTATCAAATACCCAGGAGCTACTACGAGTACTGGTAAGGTACACATCAATTACATGTATATCACATATACCTTTGGTGTTGCCGGCCTTCTTGTCCGCTAAGTATTTGGGGCAGTTCCGCTTCCAGTGACCACTTCCCTTGCAATAAAAGCACTCAGTCTCAGGCTTGGGTCCATTCTTTGACTTCTTCCCGGCAACTGGCTTACCGGGCACGGCAACTCCCTTGTCGTCCTTCTTGAAGTTCTTCTTACCCTTGCCTTTCTTGAACTTAGTGGTTTTATTCACCATCAACACTTGATGTTCCTTTTTGATCTCCACCTCCGCTGATTTCAGAATTGAATATACCTCAGGAATGGTCTTTTCCATCCCCTGCATATTGAAGTTCATCACAAAGCGCTTATAGCTTGGTGGAACCGACTGAAGGATTCTGTCAATGACCGCGTCATCCGGGAGATTAACTCCCAACTGAGACAAGCGGTTGTGTAACCCAGACATTCTGAGTATGTGCTCACTAACAGAACTATTTTCCTCCATTTTACAGCTGAAGAACTTGTCGGAGACTTCATATCTCTCGACCCGGGCATGAGCTTGGAAAACCATTTTCAGCTCTTCGAACATCTCATATGCTCCATGTTTCTCAAAACGCTTTTGGAG
>NW_025257828.1:0-1789 GCF_018294505.1 Triticum aestivum
GGTGTGACCTACGGATAGGATCTGCCACTCCTTAGGCTGGACATGTTTTTTTGATTGGCATTGTATCGAATTATTTTTTGCTTTTAGGGTACTCTGGACTTTTTTGGCTGTGTGCATCTAGCTATGCAGAGGCCGAGCTTTCTTTCGATGCGATTGTATCACCTCGATATATCTATTCAATGAAATGTCTTTTATTGAAAAAGGTAAAATGATGGAAATACTAGGGCCACTTCCCAACCTCATGCAGCTTTGTCTTGGAAGCGACTCTTATATTGGGGAGAGGTTGGCGTTCAAAACGGGAGCATTCCCAAATCTCAAAAACCTGCATATTTGGGGTCTCGAGCAGGTGAGAGAGTTGATATTCGAGGAGGGCACCTCGCCGCGGTTGAGAAAGATAGAAATCGATGATTGCCAGATGGAATCAGGGATTAATGGTATCGAACACCTTTCAAGTCTCAAGGAGATTTGGCTTAAATGGGATTGTAGAGTGGCCAGGCTTGGTATGTTGCAACGTGAAGTGGACGCACACCCCAACAATCCCGTGCTGCAAGTGGAGGAAGGGTACCACCACACCCTGGATGACATTGTCCAAGGATCCGCCATGTCCTGGGGAATCAGGACCACCATCTATCCATCCCGAGCAAGCAGCAGTGGTGGTTGTGACGACGGGGAGTGACAGATCAGTACCCATTTTCTCTTTCGTTCACTAGTAGTAGCAGATAAGTATCAACTGAAGTGATGATGTCCCTTAATATGTTGTTGGTGTAGCAGCCAAGACCCTGACATAAGGGAGGTCCATGGCTCTGCTTTGGTGGAAATCGATTTCTGGTCCTAACTCCGAGGACGACGACGCTTGATGATTGGTCCATGCTGCTCCCTTCCTTTTTGCTGAATCTCCACACAGGTCGACTCCTTGGCTGGTACATACAGGTAGAATTTCCGCCCGCTTATATTGTTATATTTGTGTCGAATATACTATTTACGCAAGGGGTTACGTGGACTTGAAGTTGTAATTGGTGTGGTTAGGTACGAGTTGTGTAAGAGTCGGACACTTGTATCCTAGGCCTCTTATATACGGAGGGGCACCACACGTTGTAACTCATGACGACTTGATAGCAACAGGTACGCGGGGGAGCCGGCGGCTTGTGTCGGCGCCCGGGCGGCCGGTGTTGCGGTATCTTGGGGAGGAGCGCCCGTAGTCATGCCCCGGGGATGTAGCCATATCGGTGAACCTCGTTAACAAATATCGTGCCTCGGTGTGTCGTCTATGATCTTGCATTAGCGTTTTATTCTAACAAGTGGTACATGAGCAAGGTTGCTAGAAGGCTATGCGGAACATCATCCGAAGGTGCGACGATCATGTTCGACGGGTGCCAAGGAACGTCCGATTGGTGCAAGGTGGAGCATGGTGGCGATCACGGAGGCGGTCGGTGGTGTTGGACGCTTCGGGCAGGAGGCCTGGACCGTTCGATGGGCTGCGGTCGATAAGGATCGGCTAGACGTGGCGATTGGACCGGCGTAGTGGCTGTTGAAGGTGTTGCGGAGGCGACGGATTCGGCTCGCGATCAGACCTGGGGGACGACCGGATAGATCGGAGTGTGAGAGCATCGAGACGATGCGCTCGGTGTTGTACAAGGGTGGCGGCGCGGCACTGCGGACGGATTGTATCGGCGACGCGGGTGGCCAGGGTATGGCACGGCTCGTGCACAGATGATGCGTGAGGTGACGACTGTTGTGGCAGGGTTGACGTGCGGCACATGGCTGGACAGATTGCCGGCGAGAACAAAAA
>NW_025257829.1:0-1789 GCF_018294505.1 Triticum aestivum
TGGAGTCTTGAGGAATCAACCAATGGTTTCCATTCCAATGCAAGAAGACCAAGACCGCCAGGACAGCAGGACGGAGATCATCGCCGAGCTCACTGCAGCGCCACGACTAGAGGCTTTTCTCAGGAGAAGACCACTTTAGTCAGGATAGGATGTACTTCCTGTCCCCCTTCAAATCTGGCCTTTGTGGGATCCCTTCCTGCCAACATTTGGGAAGAGGACCAAGGCCACTATAAATAGGACTTAGCCACCACCATGGGGGTGAAAACCAAGAGTGAAAGAGTAGAACAGGGTATCGGATCCATTCTCACCCGACCACCTCACCAGCTCACTCGAGCTCACGAACACCTCAACTCCTGGGGCTTGTTCATCCATTGTACTAGTTCGTCCTCAGACCCTCGACGCAATCCACCAAAACGCTGGAGTAGGGTATTACACCACATGGTGGCCCGAACCAGGATAAACGACTATGTCTCTTTGTCCCCTTGAACTCGACGTGCTAGGCTTAGAGGATCGTGAGTAGACAGGCTGTGTAGGTTGAGATCTCGCACGCACCCCAGAATTTGAACCTATCATGGGTTTGTGGAACCCGAAATCCGACATCCATTATGGATAAGGAGGTGAAGAATCTCTCGATCGCGGGGTACCTAGCCACAGATATTGCGCACAGGCTCCCCACCAAAGGTCAAATCATCCCCACTCCGGAGCCTAGCAAAAGGGTCGTTTTCCTCCCCCATTTCCTAAGACGGTTAGGTTTTCCACTCCATCCCTTCGTCCGGGGACTAATGTTCTACTATGGGCTAGTTTTCCTTGATCTAGCCCCGAACTCTTTCCTCCAGATCTTGGCGTTTACCGTCATGTGCGTGGCTTTACTCCGCTTCCCCCTCACACTTCGGCCTATGGCTTAAAATGTTCAATGTGAAGCCGAAGGTGGTCGACGGACATCATGCGGACCGCAGCGGGGGCATGATAAGCAAACTACCCAACGCCACATGGTCGATATCGTCAAGGTCTGGGAGCAAGAGTGGTTTTACATCATCGAGCCGCGTTGCACCAACTGGGCGGCAATTCCGGAGTGCAGATTTGGACCGCCCATGAGGCTCATTTCGTGGACCGCTGAGGGCCTCGACTGGGGGTCCCAGACGGAGGTGCACACGCTATAAACGCGCATCACCAACGTGCTGGGCAAGAACGTCGGTCTCACCAACATGGTGCAGGATCATGCTCTTCTGCCGCATCCTCGCCTGCCAACACCGAAATTCCCCCATGTGGGAGTTCAATCTGGAGGAGCCATGGACTCGCATACTTCCTCGGCACGACGCACAAGGGAATATGGAAGTTGCTTTTCAAGGCACAGAAGAGCTGGCCCATGGAGAACAAATATGTCGGGCTCGACGCCGAGAATCCGGCCACTCCTGTAAGTATTAGTTTTCCAAAGATATGTCCGGTCTATATTTTGGATCACTATGAATCTTATCATCCCACCTCTTTACAAGGCCGGACAAAGAAAGCGGAGCGGATCGAGAGTCTGGCTCCGTTTCCCAAAGACCCAGTCACTCCCCAGCTGGTGGAGATGCTGGTCCCGGCACCCTACCAAGCATCGGAGAAGAAGGGCAGGAAGAAGGGCAAGGAGCCCAAGGGCGGGCCCTGCCACGGAGGTCCTTCGTACGCTGTGTCTAGAGAAGCCGAGGTCGTCTCCTCTCATGAGGAAGATGAGGACGAAGAGGAGGAGGAAGAGCTGAAGAGTGATTCCCCTCACAAAATGAGGAAGAATAAGAGGACGGCCTCCAAA
>NW_025257830.1:0-1789 GCF_018294505.1 Triticum aestivum
TAGCTCGTTCCATTGTTCCGGAGAACGGAGTTTTAGTCATCTTGCCCAAAAGGCACGGTTCGCAAGCATCAAATGATTCATAACCAAGTGATTCCAAAAATCCATCTTTATGGAGTTTTTTCATGCGCTTTACACCGATATGACCCAAACGGCAGTGCCACAAATAAGTTGCACTATCATTATTAACTTTGCATCTTTTGGCATCAACATTATGAATATGTGTATTAATACGATCGAGATCCAACAAACTATTTTCATTGGGTGTATGACCATCGAAGGTTTTATTCATGTAAATAGAACAACAATTATTCCTTGACTTTAAATGAATAACCATATCGCAATAAACATATTCATGCTCAACACAAACGCCAAATAACATTTATTTAGGTTTAACACTAATCCCGAAAGTATAGGGAGTGTGTGATGATGATCATATCAATCTTGGAACCACTTCCAATACACATCGTCACTTCACCCTCAACTAGTCTCTGTTTATTCTGTAACTCCTGTTTCGAGTTTAATTTTTTAGCAACCGAACAAGTATCAAATACTCAGGGGCTACTATAAAAACTAGTAAGGTATACATCAATAACCTGTATATCAAATATACCCTTGTTTACTTTGTCATCCTTCTTATCCACCAAATATTCAGGGCATTTCCGCTTCCAGTGACCATTTCGTTTGCAGTGTAATCACTCAGTTTCAGGCTTTGGTCCATCTTTGGGCTTCTTTGCAGGAGTGACAACTTGCTTGTCATTCTACTTGAAGTTTCCCTTTCTTTCCCTTTGCCCTTTTCTTGAAACTAGTGATCTTGTCAACCATCAACACTTGATGCTCTTTCTTGATTTCTACCTTCGTCGATTTCAACATCACTAAGAGCTCGGGAATCGTTTTCGTCATCCCTTGCATACTATAGTTCATCACGAAGTTCTAGTAACTTAGTGATGGTGACTAGAGAATTCTGTCAATGACTATCTTATCTGGAAGATTAACTCCCACTTGATTCAAGCGATTGTAGTACCCAGACAATCTGAGCACATGCTCACTAGTTGAGCGATTCTCCTCCATCTTTTAGCCATAGAACTTTGTTGGAGACTTCATATCTCTCAACTCGTGTATTTGCTTGAAATATTAACTTCAACTCCTGGAACATCTCATATGGTCCATGACGTTCAAAACGTCTTTGAAGTCCCGATTCTAAGCCATAAAGCATGGTGCACAAAACTATCAAGTAGTCATCATATTGAGCTAGCCAAACGTTCATAACGTCTGCATTTACTCCTGCAATAGGTCTTTCACCTAGCGGTGCATCAAGGACATAATTCTTCTCTGCAGCAATGAGGATAAACCTCAGATCACGGACCCAACCCGCATCATTGCTACTAACATCTTTCAACACAATTTTCTCTAGGAACATATCAAAATAAACATATGAAAGCAACAACGCAAGCTATTGATCTACAACACAATTTGCAAAATACTACCAGGACTACGTTCATGTTAAATTAAAGTTCAATTAATCATATTACTTAAGAACTCCCACTTAGATAGACATCCCTCTAATCCTCTAAGTGATTACGTGATCCATATCAACTACACCATGTCCGATCATCACGTGAGATGGAGTAGTTTCAATGGTGAACATCACTATGTTGATCATGTCTACTATATGATTCACGCTCGACCTTTCGGTCTCCGTGTTCCGAGGCCATATCTGTATATGCTAAGCTCGTCAAGTTTAACCCAAGTATTCCGCGTGTGCAACTGTTTTGCACCCGTTGTATTTGAA
>NW_025257831.1:0-1789 GCF_018294505.1 Triticum aestivum
GAGAGGAAAATAACCTTTTATACATTCCTGCATTCGTGTGACAAGCATGTCGTGTTTTTTTGTGTGTGTGTGGGAGTCATTCGGATTTCAATCATAATCGTGTTATGCGGCTTTGGTGGTAAGACTATCCATAGTGGTGCAGAAATAATGCAGCCTTAGTCACCTTACCTCTCTCCATGTAGTACGTTGGGTCCCACCAGTTAGAGTGTGAAACAAACAAATTAATAAGAAAAATTAAAAGCGCCAACGGTGTATCTTACCTCAGACATCTCGCTACTGCTCGGGAACACTGTCCAATTGATCCCTCTGTTCGCTCACGTACTATTTTAAGTGAATCCTTATTTTAACATCCACACAAATTCTGGGCACTTGTATTCGACTTAAGTCAGTGTGCCACCGTATCTCGTATACTTACTACTCCCTCCGTCTAGGTGTAATAAGTCACGTTAGAAGGTGCAACGGGACCAAGGTGCATGCGCGCGCGCGCGTGTGTGTGTGTTTAACAGCATGTGAGTGTTAGAGAGAGCGACAGATCGACCTACTCCTACAGAGAGATGGTGTGTATTGTACGATTTTAGCCGCGAGAGTCGGTGCATCCTCTCGTTTTCGGGCGTGTCCGGTAGGGACATGCAGACAGCTGCCACACCCGCTCCTGTCCAGCCTGGCCCACCCAAAGCCCCTCCATCGCCCGGGCGCGCTTCCCGCCCGAAACGGCCAGTGCCACTCCAAAGAATCGGTGTCGGATTCATGCCCGGGCAGAGCGGACGCAACCTCTCACTGGCGCAAGAGTGATGGTTGCTTCGTCCGTCCAACTTACTGTTGGGTCTATGTGATTTGACGGCTCATTGGTCTTTATTACTGAGGTGGTAGGACTGCTGGATGTCCCACGCTTTTGGCAAAATAGAGGAGTACTACTACTACTAGATTACAATTTTCTCCATTCTTACAGCGGAGGCGTGCAAGAGCAGTGAAAACACGCAGGCTCAGTGATTACATGGCCCACCTCACACTATCACCGTGCGACACCTAACTCTTTACATAGTACTCCCTCCATTCCTAAATATTACTAGATGAGTCCCCGCGCGTTGCCGCGGAACAGCGGTATATCTCTCTCCGCAAAATTATCGATTTCATAGAACTAAAAAAAACTCTATAACCGCATGACAAATGTGGTAGACAAATTAAATAAACTCCCATCATCATTTAGATCATCCCATGTAAGGAAAAAAGATCAGCCCACTCCTACTGCATAATGAGATTATATTTTTATTTTTGACATGTTAATGGGACTTAAAAGCTCACTTACATGCATGCTACCGGTGCATGCCTGCATGCAGACATGTTGATGTGATTTAAAACCCACTCACATGCATGTGCCACGGCATTTCTGCATGCTTGCATGTGGCTTAGTGCGAAGCCTCTCAACGTCTAGATCAGACGACTATTATGGACTGATTTACTTCATCTAATGGCTACATCAATTTTGATGATATGGCTCAAGGAGAGGATAGAGAATTCCTAGTAGTGGGGGCTAGCTATTACTAGTAGATAAGTCTTTGTAGAGATTCCACTAGGTGAACTACATACGGAACAAAATGAATGAATCTACACTTAAAATGCATCTATATACATCCGCAAGTGGTTCATGGTGAAATCTCTACAAAGACTTATATTTAGGAACGGAGGAAGTACTAGTATAGTACGTACTGTAATTTATCAGCGAGATAAATTTGTACAATGCTATGAAGCTTCTAGCTTCTGTTACATGTATCTTCCGTCCAAGGTTGCC
>NW_025257832.1:0-1789 GCF_018294505.1 Triticum aestivum
TCGAAAATTGTGCTCCGAGAAGAAGGACCGGGTAGCACAGATAAAATCATCAAGACAATGATATAGCCAAACAGGCTAGGAATGGCGTGATCGGGTACAAACTCGTATTTATAGAAGCTTACTGAAGAGTTGTTGAACCGTAGTGCGGACTCGGTTCAGTTATCGGTGTCTTTGAGTGTATATTAACTCAGAGCCCGTGAAAAATTGGAATTAGTTGGAAGGTAGCACTTGATGAAGAACTCATAAGAAGTTATGCAGTTCCATGATAACCTCGAGATACCAGGGGGGTAATACTCGACACAAGATCAAAGTAAAGATTGGACTGGCGTATTGATCCATAGGAGACAATTGTTTTAAGTTGTCCGAGAAATGAGATCAAAGAAGAACAATCATGGTCGGAACCACGGTTGCAAGGGATCAATTCACAGATACCATATGTTAGTTATCAAGGAAATAGTTATTTTTACAAGAAGCTTCTATGACAGGATCTACATCGTGTCCATGGGCATGAACACAAAGTTCAAGGTCGACTCCCACTTCTTTAATGCATAACCTTTCATTCACTTCTCGCCTTCAACGAAATTGTGTGTTGAAATTTTATCTGACATAACACTAGTAGAGTATGACCGGTAGTGGTTTCCGGGTTCACACAGTTTAAAGAAAAGCATATGTCCAACCCATCAGGGCCTCCTAGGAACATATACCACAAACTTCAGGAGTAAATAACACAAGCTCGATAGCAGAGCATGGTAGGCAAGTAGAGGATACAATTTACCAAAGGCGGTATATATCCTAGGAAAGGCTCAAGGTTATTGAATATGAAGGACATTGTCGGATAAAATCCAGCAAAGGATCTGGGGTGAGTATCGACACACAACCAGAGGAAGAAGCCAGGCAAAGACATTGGATTATCGAAACAACTGAATAACTTAGAGCTCAATTGCTAAGGGGTTATGGTTTACAAAGCGAAGAATCAGAAGCAGACGCTCTGATCAAGGATGGATAAGTTCAATAGACTTAGGGGCAAAATCGACGACAATTTAATTGGCGAGAACCAGCTCATGATTAAAACGACGTCTGAGCCGGAAGGATGAATTCTAGGATCTGTTTGAGGATTGCGAGCATTCGCAACAAATCGAATCAACGGACTCAAAATGACAATGACAATGGGTGTCAACAAGATTACTAGACTTATGGGACTAACCATAATGTAAGCAATCAAGAATTTCAAGAGTAACAGGATGCTCAAGATTTTCGGAAGATCGAATGATGTTTCGAGGATTGGTGACATACATGAAACAACTGGGGATGAGTGGATACTCGGTAAGTGCGAGAAATTTATCCGTAGTGGTATTCATATAGCAAAGAACTGCAAGGCAGTAGGCCAAAGTATTCTCGAAACATTAGAGAAAATTTCGAGGTATCTTGTAATAACAAGATCGACTGGGTATAAAGTAAGGACGACGGGTGTAAGTATTTATCCCTAGGGATATTTCGGTGGAAGGGAATTGCAAAAGCAACGGGCACAAGGTCTCGAGAAAATATCGGAGAGTATTGTCAGAATATTCCGTTGAAGCAGTCGACCATCCGTAATGAAAGGGTTCTCCGGCAGGAAGTGGTAGCGAGAACCTAGAGTTAGATTTTAGCAAAATCATTTAACCCGAATAGAAGAGAGATCAGAATCCCAGAGTATAGGTCGAGGAATAAAAGATCCTAATACCACCCAATGGCGACGTGGGCCCGTAAGGCTCACAGCCATGTTAGTAAAAGTTTTGTAGTGACTAGACTC
>NW_025257833.1:0-1789 GCF_018294505.1 Triticum aestivum
ATTTGATTAATGGGATCACATCATTAGGAGAATGAGGTGATTGACATGACCCATCCCGTTAGCTTAGCACTTGATCGTTTAGTATTCTGCTATTGCTTCCTTCATGACTTATACATGTTCCTGTAACTATGAGAATTGTGTAACTCCCGTTTACCGGAGGAACACTTTGGGTACTACCAAACGTCACAACGTAACTGGGTGATTATAAAGGAGTACTACAGGTGTCTCCGAAGGTACATGTTGAGTTAGCATAATTCGAGATTAGGTTTTGTCACTCCGATTGTCGGAGAGGTATCTCTAGGCCCTCTCGGCAATGCTCATCACCTAAGCCTTGCAAGCATGTAACTAATGAGTTAGTTATAAGATGAAGTATTATAGAACGAGTAAAGAGACTTGTCGATAACGAGATTGAACTAGGTATTGGATACCGACGATCGAATCTCGGACAAGTAACATACCGATGACAAAGGGAACAACGTATGTTGTTATGCGGTTTGACCGATAAAGATCTTCGTAGAATATGTAGGAACCAATATGGGCATCCAGGTCCCGCTATTGGTTATTGACCAGAGATGTGTCTCAGTCATGTATACATCATTCTCGAACCGTAGGGTCCGCACGCTTAAGGTTTCGATGACAGTTATATTATGAGTTTATGTATTTTGATGTACCGAAGGTTGTTCGGAGTCCCGGATATGATTACGGACATGACGAGGAGTCTCGAAATGGTCGAGACATAAAGATTGATATATTGGACGGATATATTTGGACATCGGAAAGGTTCCGGAGAAGTTTGGAGCCCCGGGAGGTTACCGGAACCCCCCGGGAGGTATATGGGCCTTATTGGGCCCATGTAGGAGGAAGAGAGAAGGAGCAAGGGAGGGGGGCGCGCCCCCCCAAGCCCAATCCGAATTGGGGAAGGGGGCCGGCCCCCCCTTTCCTTTCTCCTTCCCCCTCTTCCTATTACTACTACTAGTACTACTTCCTAATACTAGTACTCTTTCCTTCCCCCTCCAAATAAGATAAGAAAAAGAGAGGGAAACCTACTTGGAGTAGGTTTCCCCCTCCTCATGGCGCGCCCCCCTAGGGCCGGCCACCTCCTCCCTCCCTCCTTTATATACGGGGGTAGGGGGGCACCCTAGAACAGACAAGTTGATCATTGATCGTTCCTTAGCCGTGTGCGGTGCCCCCCTCCACGATATTACACCTCGGTCATATTGTAGCGGTGCTTAGGCGAAGCCCTGCAACAGGAGAACATCAAGATCGTCACCACGCCGTCGTGCTGACGGAACTCTCCCTCGGCACCTCTGCTGGATCGGAGATCGAGGGTGCGTCATCGAGCTGTACGCGTGTCAAGAACTCGGAGGTGCCGGAGTAACGGTACTTGGATCGGTTGAACCGGAGGACGTACGACTACTTCCTCTACGTTGCGTCAACGCTTCCGCTTCGGTCTACAAGGGTACGTAGACAACACTCTCCCCTCGTTGCTATATCATCACCATGATCTTGCGTGTGCGTAGGAAATTTTTTGAAATTACTACGTTCCCCAACAGTTGTATCATCGTATTCAGGGAACCCATGGCCAGGATAGCCGTCGTCGTCCTCTTCTTCTTCATTGTCTTCCATCATAACCCCTATTTCTCCGTGCTTGGTCCAAACATTATAGTGGGGCATGAAACCGGACTCAAATAGGTGGACGTGAATGGTTCTTGACGTAGAGTAACTGTGACCATTCTTACAGCCAGCACATGGACAAGACATAAAACCATCCGTCCGCTTGTTTGCCTCA
>NW_025257834.1:0-1789 GCF_018294505.1 Triticum aestivum
AAAGTCCTTGGAGAAGTCTGGCGGTACCAGCACGGGAGCAGAGGTCAGGCGTCTTTTCAGTTCCTGAAAGCTGTGCTCACATTGTGGAGTCCATTCGAACTTTTTATCTTTCTTGAGGAGTTCGGTTAGAGGTTTGGCAACTTTGGAGAAGTTCTCGACAAAGCGACGGCAATAGCTTGCTAAGCCTAGAAAACTCCGAACTTGCTTGACTGATTCAGGTGGAGTCCAATCAAGGACGGCTTGAACTCGCTCAGGGTTAACAGCAATACCTTTACCAGATATTACATGACCCAGATAGGTCACTTCTGACAACCAGAATTCACATTTAGAAAATTTGGCATAAAGGCGATGCTCTCGAAGTTTCTTCAACACTAGCCTTAAATGTTCGGCATGTTCTTCCTCGTTCTTGGAGTAGATGAGTATATCATCGAGATAAACTACGACGAATTTATCCAAATACTCCATGAAGATTGAGTTCATTAACCGAGAAAAGGTGGCTGGAGCGTTGTTTAAACCGAAGGACATGACGGTGTACTCGTATTGGCCATAACGAGTAACAAAGGCCGTTTTAGGAATGTCCCCGTTTCTGATTTTTATTTGATGGTAGCCCAACCTCAAATCCATCTTGGAGAAGACTGAGGATCCAGCGAGCTGATCATATAGGTCGTTGATCCTGGGAAGTGGATATTTGTTCTTGATTGTGACCAAATTGACCGGTCGGTAATCTACAACCATCCGGTCCGTACCATCCTTTTTCTTAACGAATAGGACGGGGCAAGCCCACGGAGATGAACTAGGGCGGATGAAACCCTTTTTCAAGGATTCATCGAGTTGTTTCTTAAGCTCGGCTAGTTCTAGGGGTGCCATCTTATAGGGTCTTCTAGCAATCGGAACGGTTCCGGGGATGAGGTCGATTACGAACTCAACATCCCTGTCAGGTGGAACACCTGGCAATTCCTCTGGGAAGACATCCGGGAAGTCACGGACTACCGGAACGTCCTCAAGGTCTGGCAAAGGGCTGGCGTTAAGAGAATATAATTGTCGCTTGGCTATTCGGGTCAAGACATTGACTGTCTTCCCCGAAGGATGGGTGAGTTGAACAGTCCTAGAGAAGCAATCAATTTTGGCTTGATGAGCTGACATCCAGTCCATACCCAAAATGATATTAATATCTGAAGATTTAAGGGCTATCAAAGATGCAAGGAAAACAAGTCTGTCGACTTGGATTTCATTTCCATAACTTACCCTAGAGGTCTGCCATCTAGACCCAGGGGTAGAGATTTCCATAGTGGATGGCAAGTCACAAAATGCAATGTTATGCAAACGAGCATAATTTTCAGATATAAAGGAATGAGAGGCTCCTGTATCGAAAAGAACGGATGCCGGGTGGCAATTAACAAGAAGCGTACCGAGAACGACGTTGGGATCCTCTTGAGCTTCTTCGGCAGAGACACAATTGACATGGCCACGTGAAGCGGTGACCGGTTTAGCATGAAACACTTTTCCTGTCGGCTTGCCACGGCCAACAGCTTTAGCAGATTGATTGGGGTTGGTCTGGGGACACTCACGCATATAGTGACCAGATTCCCCACACTTGAAACAAGTCACGGAACTGGTACGTGGAGGAGCATTATTGGTTGGACCCCCATAGGGCTTGGCCGGTGCAGACTGTTGAACGGGGCGAGGCGCCTGGAAAGATGGCCTCGGTGTGAACCTGGGTGGCAGGGCGGTGTTGGGTACCCACACGCGGCGCTTCTGAGGACCAGCACCGGATGAGGAACCCATGTCA
>NW_025257835.1:0-1789 GCF_018294505.1 Triticum aestivum
TTTCTTTTGTTGACTAACAGAAACAAAACTAAATTTTTCAAGAGTGAAAAAAAGAAATAATGTAAAACTAATAAAAACAATAAATAAAAGACTAAAACAAAACTATAACTAAAACAATACTGTTTTGCTAAAAAATTAATTTAAAATAAACTAAAAATAAATCACTATATTACTCTGGATAGACAAATCAATAACAAAACCGTAGCAAAAAGAATCAATCAAAAATATTTTATAAAACTCAAGATACGGCCAAATTAGTGATTTGAACAAATTTCATCACACTCAAAATTTAAACTACTCAAACTTTATATCTAAGGACACAAACAGAAACTTCAAGAAATTTTGAATCTAATGCAAAAAGAATCACTCAATTTGGATAAAGACACTAAAAGATATAAGCAATCTAAAATTGAAACTATTTCTGTTTTTTAAACAGAAATGAAAATAAACTAAAAAAACTGGCAGGTACTACGCGTTGGGCTGCTATTGGGCCTAAGCAGTGGGTGATCCAACGCTAAACCACGCTCGGGCAATATATAACTAAACCGTTAACGCGCGTAAGAAAAAAGGAAAACCAGTGAACTGGTTTAGATATAAACCGAACTAACCGTAAATAAACCGCACTAAAATCCGATCTAATAAAATAAAACCTAACCATAGAGAGATCTAATATAAGCCATTGAAAAAGGATCGGAGGTAGGAGAAGCTCACCGCGGCGGCGATGAACTCCGGCGAGGTGCTCCGACTTCGGTGGTCGACGGGGACGGCGCTCCGGTTGTCGGTGAGCTCGGTCAACTCGTCGGGAGGATGCAGCGGACGAAGGCGATCACGGTTGTGGCCTCGGTGGAGCTTGGGGACGTCGGAGGAGGACGGCGGCGAGCTCGGGGCGGCGGTGACGTTCGGGTGGTCGGCGACGGTGGTGTTCCAAGGGCGCAGGAGCTCGGGCGAGTCCTCGGGGAGGTGCGGTGGACGGGGTCGAGGCGATTGGTGGAGGTGGTGGGGCTTGGGGAAGACGGAGGGAGTGGCTAGGCCGACAATGGCGCGGTGGCGGAGGCGGAGCTCCGGCGAGCAATAGGCGGCGAGGGAGAGGGGTTCAGGGGTCAGGAAGGGGCGGAACGGGGTGAGGGGGGGGTATATATAGGGGGCGACCGACTTGGAGGAGGGGGCAGATCGGGGAGAAGATCCCGAACGATCCAGGATTCCGGCGGCGGCGCGACTTGGCGTGGGGAAGAAGAAGGTGGGCGCGAGGTTTCGGGCGGACAGGTGGGGCTCGCAAGTCAGCGTCGGTGAGAGAGAGAGGAGGTAGCGGGCGACCGGGGCGAAGGGATTTCTGGCGCGGGTGAGTTGCTGGGCCAGCCTGGCGCATGGGTGGGCCGAGGGAGAGAGAGAGAGAGAGTTGGGCCTCGTGGCTTCGGCAGTTTTAAAAAAAAGTTTTTCTTATTCTTTTTAAACACAGAACAAAAAGAAAGAAATAAACAAACTAAATAATAAATGTATATAGGCATATAATATATCAAAATGACCGCAAAAATAAATCCTACAACATGAACATTATTACAAAGTGAAATAAAATACACAAAAATTCTAATAAATAAAAAAGTACTTCTGATGCAATTAAAATTCAAAATAAAACTACTCTAAAATACCAAAATTATTTCAAACTTAATTTTCTCCATTTTTCTAATGTAGGGAATCATTTTACCCTATTTTCTATATATTTTAATTTTGGAGAAAATAATTTGAAATAAAACCAAATAACTCCAAATGGTTTTGAATTTAACAAAAAATT
>NW_025257836.1:0-1789 GCF_018294505.1 Triticum aestivum
AATAGATTAACTTCCCTGCAGGGGTGCACCACATAGCCCAACACGCTCGATCCCATTTGGCCGGACACACTTTCCTGGGTCATGCCCGGCCTCGGAAGATCAACACGTCGCAGCCCCACCTAGGCTCAACAGAGAGGCCAGCACGCCGGTCTAAACCTAAGCGCGCAGGGGTCTGGGCCCATCGCCCTGAGCACACCTGCACGTTGCGTACGCGGCCGGTGAGCAGACCTAGCAACCTCCATTACAAAGGAAGTTGCGTTAACGCAGTCCAACCCGGCGCGCGCCGCTCCGTCGCTGACGTCTGAAGTGCTTCGGCTGATACCACGACGTCGGGATACCCATAACTACTCCCACGTAGATGGTTAGTGCGTATAGGCTCGTAGCCAGACTCAGATCAAATACCAAGATCTCGTTAAGCGTGTTAAGTATCCGCGAACGCCGAACAGGGCCAGGCCCACCTGTCACCTAGGTGGTCTCAACCTGCCCTGCCGCTCCGCCACAAAGATCCACACAGAGGGCCGTCGGGACAAAGGTCCTTTCAGCCCCCAATCCGTGAATCACTCGCGGGTACTCTTCGAGCGGACCCGACTTTAGTCACCATCTGTATAGTATGTATGTATGTATAGTATATACCCGTGATCACCTCCCGAGTGATCACGGCCCTATATTATAGCAAGGCAGACTGACACGAAGGTAGGGCCAACAATGATAAACTAGCATCCTATACTAAGTATTTAGGATTGCAGGTAAGGTATCAACAAGTGTAGCAACAATGTCAGGCTATGCATCAGAATAGGATTAACGAAAGCAGTAACATGCTACACTACTCTAATGCAAGCAGTATAGAGGAGAATAGGCGATATCTGGTGATCAAGGGGGGGGGGGCTTGCCTGGTTGCTCAGACAAGGAGGGGTCGTCGATGACGTAGTCGTACTCGGTGGCATCAGCGTCGGTCTCGTAGTCTACCGGAGAGAAGAGGGGGAAGAAATAATGAATACAGAGCAAACAAAGCATCACAAAATATAACAAGGCAATACGCGGTGTTCGGTGTGCCCTAACGCGGTAGTAGGTGATACCGGTGAAGGGGGGAAAACATCCGGGAAAGTATTCCCGGTGTTTCGTGTTTTCGGGCAGAGGAGCCGGAGGGGGAAAGTTGCGGGTTCGATGGGTTAGGGGGGTGTGGTGGACGAACGGACTGCGTATCCGGGTTCGTCACGTCGTTCTGAGCAACTTTCATGTTGAAAATATTTTAATCCGAGTTACGGATTAAAAGATATGATTTTCTAAAGATTTTATTAATTTCTGAAATTTAATTAATTATTTAATTTAATTCGAAAATTTGGATTTATGACATCAGCATGATGTCATGCTGTCATCACCAGTCAACAGGGGTTGACTGGGTGGGACCCACCTGTCATACACTGTTAGGTTAACTAGGGTTTAATTATCTGCTTAGGCTAATCTAATCAGGATTAATTAGTTTAGTTAATTAATTAGGTTAATTAAGCAAGATTAATTAAGTTAATTAATCCTTTAATTAATTAATTAATTTAATAATTTTATTTATTATTTATTTTTAATATATTATTATTAACTTTTTAATTCCTTTTTTTTATTAATCCGTTCTGGGGGTGGGGTCCCGCTGTCAATGGCCGAAAGGGGCCAAACGGGCGCTGGCAAACGGGTGCGGGCACCAGCCCGCTCGGTGGCTGGGGCGTGCGGGCGCCCGAGCGAAGGCCGGGCCTGGGCGGCAGTGGGCACGGCAGCCCGAGGAGGGGCCGGCGGCAGG
>NW_025257837.1:0-1789 GCF_018294505.1 Triticum aestivum
CTGCACAAAGGCACAACTTGAATATAACCAGCCCAACTAAAAAACTAGAAACTTGTTCTCTAGCAAGGTCACTTCGTCAAATAACAGCATATTTGGACATTGGAACTTACTGGGAGTAGGTCAAGGTCATGTCGTAATGCAGTAGAATCTATTGCTCTCCCGTAGCGCGAAGGTTGGAATGGAGACCCAAACAATATGTTATCCCGGACCTGTAGATATCACAGATATTTCTCTGTACAGTCATAAAGGGTTCAATTAGCAGAATGATAGCAATAAAGATATTGTATCTTACGGTAGCATTGAAGATCCATGAAACTTGAGGAACATATGCCACTGAACCACGAATGACCACTGAGGTATCTGATCCTGATACTGGTGCTATTTCACCAAGCATTGCAGAAATAAGAGAAGTCTTCCCCTCCCCAGTGCTTCCTACTATTGCAACTAAACTGCCGACAGGCACGTCCAGATTGACATTTGATAGTGTTGGTCGCTCAGCCTGCCAATGTTTGAAAATTTAATTCTCAAGGAACGTCATAAAAAAAGAGAACTGGCAAAATGGAAATATCTTCGTATCACAACTAATGGGGAATGGCACCCTCAAGATAACCACCAATTCATTATGAACTAAAACACATCTTCGCCTATTCATTAATTAGCTGCTCTTTTGCAGTTGTCATTCCCATTAACAAAGCATGCTAGGCTGCTAGATTATGACTACTATTCCAGTGTCTGTTTGCCAATAAATAATATCTAGGCCACAGAATCAGAAGATTAGTGTTTAATGTAAAGCTGCATGTGCAATAGTAAAAAAGAACTTCATATACCTGCAACTCCCATGAAAAGTTTCCATTCTTGATAGAAATGGCTGGAAGCTCAGGATCAATAGGTGGATTTGGCATAAGTATTCTCTCATCAGCCAAGAGGAGATCTTCCAGTCGTTTCAACGAAACCTTACAGTTAACAACCTGTTGAATTTAAAAGAAGAACGAGTAGTAAGGCAACAACACAAAAGAATTCCTGAGGAAAGAAAAATAGGAAACCAAGTCGAGACATCATTTGTTTACAATAAAAATGCTAACTACAGAAATTAACTAACTATGTCTGCCACAGGCAAGTGAAATTTCAGATTGAAGGAATAGAAAAATCATCAATGCATAATAATCCAAAGATACTTGTTAACTTGTTAGTATTCTTGCAAAATAACTTCATGAAAACAAGAATTGCATCCTTTTGCTCACCTGAGTTATCAGATTTGGCAGCATAAAAAGTGGGAACCTTAACACTGCAAATAGTGAAAGAGAGGTAAACGCCTTTGCTGCCGTCAGCTCACCCCCCAACAGAGAGTAAACGCCAAATGAAACCACCGTGACAATGACACCCCTGTACCTTTTCCTAACACAAATATAATGATTTTTATGACTAATGATTTTTTTGATCAACAATGTTCTTTTATAATCTCAATCCTGCAATCCATTTTCTTGGTATATCTGCAGTTTGTCTTAGATTGCTTTTGTAGGGAAAATTATGTTGATTGATGCTGCACGTTCAATCAAGCTGTCTTTGTCAGTTATTCATTTTTGGAAGAGCATCGAGAAAACCTGGATCTATATACAACATATCATCACGTACCGCATACAGACTTGGTATATATAAATACTAGTAAAACGCCCGTGCGTTGCTACGGGCTACGATTCACATAAATGAATCAACCAAACGATTAGGTCGTCTCCAAGGTTGAAGTTCCCTTTTCCCGCATACGTCCTAACGTGTACAGATATCAAACAAG
>NW_025257838.1:0-1789 GCF_018294505.1 Triticum aestivum
GTAAGACGACACCCGTGGGGATACCGTGCGTGAGGCCGCAAAGTGATATGAGGTGTTACCAGCTAGATCGATGTGACATCGAGTCGGGGTCCTGACAGCGTTGGCATCAGAGCCGGACTGCCTGTAGGTTCTCCAAGCCAAACTGGTCGATGTTGAGTCTAGAAATTCTTTAGTTATATGTAGGGGAATTGTTTGTGGGATGGAACGTAAGGCTCTTTTTACTCCTTATACCTTATGACATTCTGATCTGAGTCAGTCCATTCTTCCACCGGGGGTTAAGGAATTAGGATCTGTTCTCTCTATCAGGTTCACGTGTTACTAATCAGTAGTACCTTATAAGTTTGATGGTTATCAGCCTAGTTCAGTTCTACTACCACATTATGTAGCTAGAATGGTTTCAGAACTTTGATGTGATGATGTTGAGTGTGTACGAAATCCTTTGTCAAATGTCTCAAATCCTTTTTGAGCTTTTACAGCTGTTATGTTGCCGAAATTTTGCTAGAAATTCTAATGCCTTTGCATTATGATTATGCTTTCAGATGGCCACTCGCGACCTCAATCAAGTGGTTCGCCTGACTCGATGCCTAGATGTACCCGGTCATACTGCTAAGTTGGTTAGGGTAATGACCGAGGCTGGATACCGTTGGTATCCTGAGTACACGGTCGAAGAGCAATTCCGAGATTTTAATCAAAGCCAGTATCTCTGCACTGTCAGGATATTTCCATCTTATCCTGGATCCACTGAGCCTCTTCACTGCTCCTATGGACTCGGGGTTACTATTGAGATGGCTGTGCAGGACGCCGCCTACTCTATGATGACCATTATGCGAGTCAGATCTGGTCTATTTCGGGACTCTGACTTCCGGTATATGCCAGGATCACTTCCGGGAGCACAAGGATATCTCCAAGCTATCTATGCTGACTCCACTCAGGAGGATTCACGGACTCGCACCACTGCTGAGATGCTCGAGGATAAGGACCGTGAAAATCGGGCCTTAAGGTTAGAGCTCTTCAATACCCGTGCCGACCACTGGGCCACTTTGACTCGGTTCGCACCGGCGGTGCAAGCGGGATTTTCAGATATGCGCGATCTCTATCCTGTGAGATCTGCTCTGCCAGACGTGATGGTTTGGCGTGATGTAGGAGGCATCACCCCACCTCGCGGTCCCCGCAGGCCACCGTTTGTTGGTCCACGACCTCATCCTAGCCCCTATGGTCCACAAGCTCCGCGAGATCGTCTGTTTCCGGATGAACATGTTGAGCTTCCGGGCTATGGAGGTGACTTCTACGAGGACTACTACGGATCGGTCTGAGTTAGTAGTAGTATCACTAGTTCGCACTAGCTGTGTCGTCTATCGTCCCGCGTGACTCGTGGGATATGACCTAGTTTGTACTCTTTCCGGAGATGTAGAAAAATAATGTATAGGAGCTTGAGATGCCTCCGATGAGATGTAATCCTCTTTTCACCGTTTTAGTACTTTGCTTGGTCTTGTACTAAACCTGTATGGTGTGTATGACGATGGAATAAAGAAGCAGTTTCTGTATCTACCATGTCATACGGATGATCATCTTGCATTTCGAGTTATTCCTTACACTCTATATCCTATGTCGGAATTTTATCATTCTGACTAAATCATTGTCTTGTTTACCTAGGATGGTCAACACACGCGCTAATCCTGCTTCCCAAGAGCAGGCCGAAGGCAGTGAAGCCAGGAATGAAAATCTGCCTCATCCTCCTTCACTAGCCGAGGTGATGATGGAAGCTGAAAGGAACAAGCGGGAGACAAAC
>NW_025257839.1:0-1789 GCF_018294505.1 Triticum aestivum
GAATCTCGGGCAAGTAACATACCGATGACAAAGGGAACAACGTATGTTGTTATGCGGTCTAACCGATAAAAGATCTTCGTAGAATATGTGGGAGCCAATATGGGCATCCAGGTCCCGCTATTGGTTATTGACTGGAGACGTGTCTCGGTCATGTCTACATTGTTCTCGAACCGTAGGGTCCGCACGCTTAAGGTTTCGATGACAGTTATATTATGAGTTTATGAGTTTTGGTGTACCGAAGGAGTTCGGAGTCCCGGATGAGATCGGGGACATGACAAGGAGTCTCGAAATGGTCGAGACGTAAAGATCGATATATTGGACGACTATATTCGGACATCGGAAAGGTTCCGAGTGATTCCGGTATTTTTCGGAGTACCGGGTAGTTACGGGAGAAGTAATGGGCCTTGATGGGCTTTAGTGGGAAGAGGAAAAAGGCTGCTGCGCCCCCCCCCCTCCCCTCTAGTCCGAATTGGACTAGGGAAAAGGGGGCCGGCCACCTTTCCTACTCCTCCACTTCCTTCTCCCTTCCTCCCCTCTTGATGGACTCCTACTAGGACTTGGAGTCCTAGTAGGACTCCCATCCTGGCCGCACCAATAGCCTTGGCCGGCCTCCTCCTCCTCCATCCTTTATATACCGAGGCAGGGGGCACCCCATAGACACACAAGTTGATCATTGAGATCGTTCCTTAGCCGTGTGCGGTGCCCCCTGCCACCATATTCCACCTCGATTATATCGTTGCAGTTCTTAGGCGAAGCCCTGCGTCGGTAGAACATCAAGATCGTCACCATGCCGTCGTGCTGACGGAACTCCTCCCCGAAGCTTTGCTGGATCGGAGCCCGGGGATCGTCATCGAGCTGTACGTGTGCTAAGAACTCGGAGGTGCCGGAGTAACGGTGCTTGGATCGGTCGGATCGGGAAGATGTGCGACTACTTCCTCTACGTTGTGTCAACGCTTCCGCAGTCGGTCTACAAGGGTACGTAGATCAGACTCTCCCCCTCATTGCTATGTATCACTATGATCTTGCGTGTGCGTAGGAAATTTTTTGAAATTACTACGTTCCCCTTCAGTGGCATCCGAGCCTAGGTTTTATGGTTTGATGTTATATGCACGAGTAGAACACAAGTGAGTTGTGGGTGATATAAGTCATACTGCCTACCAGCATGTCATACTTTGGTTCGGCGGTATTGTTGGATGAAGCGGCCCGGATCGACATTACGCGTACGCTTACGCGAGACCGGTTCTCCCGACGTGCTTTGCACAAAGGTGGCTTGCGGGTGATTGTTTCTCCAACTTTAGTTGAACCAAGTGTGGCTATGCCCGGTCCTTGCGAAGGTTAAAACGAAGTCTATTTGACAAACTATCGTTGTAGTTTTGATGCGTAGGTGAGATTGGTTCTTGCTTAAGCCCATAGCAGCCACGTAAAATTTGCCACAACAAAGTAGAGGACGTCTAACTTGTTTTTGCAGGGCATGTTGTGATGTGATATGGTCAAAACGTGATGAGTTATAAGTTGTTGTATAAGATGATCATGTTTTGTTGAAGTTATCGGCAACTGGCAAAAGCCTTATGGTTGTCTGTCTATTGCATAAGATGCAAGCGCCCAATAATTGCTTTACTTTATCGCTATGCGATAGCAATAGTTTCAAGAGCAAGTGTTGGCGAGACGACCACGTGACGACACATTGATATAGATCAAGATGATGGAGATCATGGTGTCATGCCGGTGACGATATAGATCATGACAGTACTTTGGAGATGGAGATCAAAGAAGCAAGATGATGATGGCC
>NW_025257840.1:0-1789 GCF_018294505.1 Triticum aestivum
TCAGGTTTAAATACCTCATAGATTGTCGGGTACGTTTCATCGAGGTTCTTGGCAAAAGTTGCTCACCGTCACAGGGCCTTTAGGTGCAAACAGTTGTGCCACGTGGCTCCTATTTGCCGGGTGCCTTCCACTGGGCTCTCGGCAACAGTGCATAAGCCGAGTTCTTTTATGTTTGTTGAGTATGTAATGGGTTGGGCTCGACTGAGCTTCCCATGTGCCATGTCCTAATGTTTACCGAGTGTCACACTCGGCTTACATTGCTTTTTCCGTGATGCCGTGATACAGTACTTGGCAAATGGAAATGTACTCAGTAACGATGATTTTTTCGATTAGTATCACGCACCACGGGCCCAACCTCATTCCTTTCTGAGGCATTGACATGGAGATAAACTGAATTGGCAAAGCAACAAGAGTTGGAGCTAGTTGCGTGGATTGGTTGGTTAGAAGCTTAATTAGAAAGCAATCTTAAAGTGACATAATAACGTAAAAACTTCTCAAACTTTGGATATAACACCGATTGTAACCATATTTTTTTAAGAGTAAAAAGCATCGGCAGTCACTGTATTTGTGTCTAAAACTCGTTTTGGTCACTGTACATAAGAGTATGATCAATACAGTCATTAAATATGACTTGAGGTGATTATACGATTATTGGCTCACTGTATAGCTTTGTATTTTGCATACTTTGACCAGTCAGACTGCCTATCCTCCGTACCTTTTTATGAGGGTCACACCTGCGGTCAGTGAGTTGAATAATAATTCTTTTTAGGAAAAACTATGTGACAGCGAGGATTTAAACTAGGGTCTTGTCGCTACCGCGAGAAAGAGCTAGCTGATTAAACCAGCCGCTCGTTGCGCTAAATAATTAGAAGGTGACCTTATTATTAAGAGCACACAACACACATGCACACAGTCGCACACAACACGTGTGCACAGTTGCATACACTCGCACACAACACGCACGCAGGCACACAGCTAGCAGCCTAGCACATACTGTAGCATGTATACATGACACATCGGAGGCCACCGGGTGGTGCTCCGGCAGCCGCGCTACCGTGGTGTGGGCGGGCGCATGACGAGAGCGACCAATGTGGATATCTCCACTTGTCGTTCATGTGGCCATCTCATGCAAACAGAGAGTTGGCATGCGTTGCGTTGCCTCGTGTCGCAGCTCCTGTACATCCGCCGGCATCGATCGGTATTGCGACGCGGCGAGCGCTCATGAGACCCAATACCGGATGACGGGCAGCACGACTTGCACCCCGGCACCGTCCAATCCCTCTGGCCATTCCAGGCGGCTGCTGCTTGCTGTGCACGCGTACTTAGCTTTGTTTGTGCTTGCTTGTGTGTGTACGTGCAAGTTGAGAATGGTGAGAGGCTGCACAGGCGCGCCAAGCTGCCGCAGGCTGCGTGTGGACCAGACGCTGAACGCCCGGAGATCGCGGCGAGCACGTGGAAGACATGGTGCGAGGGCTCGGACCTGAGAGACGGCAGACGCGTTGGCGACACAGGAGTCCACGGGTTGCATGGCGAGGTACCGGAGAGATTTGGGCGTGTAGATGGCTGCAATGCGTGTTTGCTGCGTGCACCCGTGCTGTTGTATGCTGTGCTTCTGTATAAAAGAACATTACTATGAAAACGAACACTAAAATGTTTCGGTTAAGGTTGCTTGAGCGTGCGGGTTACCACCCTGAGATCTCTCAGGTTTGATCCGGTGCATTTTAATTTACTTTGTTTATTTCTACCTACTGACATGTTGGACCCACAAAGGTAGAGAGAGATTTTTTTT
>NW_025257841.1:0-1789 GCF_018294505.1 Triticum aestivum
AGAACACCAAAGGCCAGCTGGTCTCCTCCAACCTCTTGCCATTCCAGAATGGAAGTTTGACCATATTGAAATGGATTTCGTGACTGGGTTTCCAAAGTCCAAGCGTGGCAATGATGCTATCTTCGTTGTCATCGACAAGCTCAGCAAAGTGGCTCATTTTCTGCCTATCAAAGAGTCAATCACTGCAGCTCAATTGGCGGAACTCTATACCTCTCGCATTGTCTCTCTGCACGGTATTCCTCAAGTGATATCTTCAGACCGTGGCAGCATCTTTACCTCCAAGTTTTGGGATTCTTTTCAGAAGGCCATGGGCACCAACATCCGCTTCAGCACAGCTTTCCATCCTCAGACAAGCGGTCAAGTCGAGCGTGTCAACCAAATTCTTGAAGATATGCTCAGGGCTTGTGTGATCTCCTTCGGCATGAAGTGGGAGGATTGTCTTCCTTATGCTGAATTCTCATACAACAACAGCTTTCAAGCAAGTTCGGGCAAGGCCCCCTTTGAAATTCTATATGGCAGGAAGTGTCGTACCCCTCTCAACTGGTCTGAAACCGGTGAACGTCAGCTGCTGGGTAATGACTTAATCACAGAAGCAGAAGAAATGTGCAAAGTCATTCGTGATAACCTCAAAGCAGCCCAGTCCCGCCAGAAGAGCTACTATGATAGTAAGCACCATGATCTGGTTTTCGAGATCGGAGATCATGTTTACCTCCGCGTCTCTCCCATGAAAGGTACTCGTCGCTTCGGTATCAAAGGGAAGCTTGCCCCTAGATACGTGGGACCTTTCAAGATTGTCAGCAAGAGAGGCGACCTCGCCTATCAACTCGAGCTTCCTTCAAACTTTGCAAATGTTCATGATGTGTTCCATGTCTCTCAGCTTCGAAAGTGGTTCAAGACTCCTGACCGCACCGTCAACTTCGAGGACATTGAGCTCCAAGAAGATCTCTCCTATCGTGAGCACCCAGTTGCTATTCTCGAAGAGACTGAACGCAAGACTCGCAACAAGTCAATCAAATTTCTCAAAGTCAAGTGGTCACACCATTCCGACCGTGAAGCTACCTGGGAACGCGAGGATCACCTCCGTTCTGAGTACCCGGAGTTCTTTCAGTCCTAGATCTCGGGACGAGATCTTTTCGTAGTGGTGGAGTGTTGTAACGTCCCGGATATACTTTCCATATTTGTATCCAACTCTTGCCGTCTCCGGCGCTAAGTTATATTTATTTCTCGGGTTTGGGTCTTTGTCTCCGTGTGTTGTTTTCTTTTTCGTGCATCTCTTATCATGTCATCACGTGCATTGCATTTGCATACATGTTCATCTCATGCATTCAAGCATTTTCCCCGTTGTCCGTTTTGCATTCCGGCATTTCGTTCTCCTCCGGTGGTCATTTCTACCTTTCTTTCTTGTGTGGGGTTTAAACATTTCCGGATTGGACCAAGTCTTGCCAAGCGGCCTTGGTTTACTACCGGTAGACCGCCTGTCAAGTTTCGGGTCATTTGGACTTCGTTTGATACTCCAACGGTTAACCGAGGGACCGAAAAGGCCTCGTGTGTGTTGCAGCCCAACACCCCCCAAATTTGGCCCAAAACCCACCAAACTCTGCTCCATGTCCTAGAGCGTTCGATCACGATCGTGTGGGCGAAAACCGCACCTCATTTGGACTCTCCTAGCTCCCTCTATGCCTATATATACACCCCTCCGTTTTCGGATCTCTCCCTCTCCCCGAAACCCTAAAAAAAAAACATCCCCGCCAGATCCGCGCCGACGGACGTGTCCGCCCCCGGCCGGACA
>NW_025257842.1:0-1789 GCF_018294505.1 Triticum aestivum
CTGATAGAAAGAAGAGATAGCCTAGCTCTTAATCCCCGCAGGAAAGATAAGATGACTCAGATCAGAAGGCATAAGGTACAAGGAGTAAAAAGAGCCTTACGTTCCATCCCACAATCAATTCCCTTATATAACTAAAGAATTTCTAGACTCAACTTCGACCAGTTTGGCTTGGTAATCCTACAGGCAGTCAAGCTCTGATACCAACGCTGTCAGGACCCCGACTCAATGCCACATCGATCTAGCATGTAACACCTCATATCACTTTGCGGCCTCACGCACGGTATTCCCACGGGTGTCGCCTTACCTTAGCCCGGGACCGTTTGCGCCTTTTGGCACACGTATATGACAGTGTCGCTAGCATCCATATGATAAGGAGCCCGGGCTGACATGGCTAGTCGTAAACCCAAAGTGGCACAGACTTACAGGGACAGGCATCCATGACCCAGCATCGAACGTGTCGGTCATCAGCGAGTGAAACCAGGCTGTAGCACTGGGCTAGCAGGACTCCGGTATTCATCGCGTGACATTTCCCCGAAGGGACAGACACAGGAACGAAGAAGGACACATGCCGGCCAGCCTAAGTGTTCCGGAGCAGTAGCAAGCTACCATGGCTCAGTGAAACACTAGGAGACATTTCCCGGTAAGAGAGGCTACTAAAGATAAACAACTAGATGGTCAGATCCCACACATACCAAGCATTTCAATAACATACACACAATATGCTCGATATGTGCAATACAACATGGCATCACAAAATGACTCTACAACTCAAGTAGTTTATTCAATAGGCTCCGAGGAGCGAGACATTACAAACATGGGTCTCATGACCCAACAATCAGAGCATACAAGTCAAAGGACAAACGGAAGCTATCATGTCTGAGTACAGACATCTATAAATGAAAAAGGCTGAGAAGCCTGACTATCTATCAGATCCTGCCGAGGGCACAAGATCGTAGCTGAGGTAACAAGCTAAACGTCGAAGTCCAAGCGGAACTACTAGTGAGACTGAAGTCTCTCTGCAAAACATAAAATAGGCAAACGTGAGTACAAATGTACCCAGCAAGACTTACATCAGAACTAACTACATATGCATCATTATCAACAAAGGGGTGGTGGGGTTTAACTGCAGCAAGCCAGCTTTGACTCGGTGGCTATCCTGAACTACGACTGCAAGTAACTCTTTTGAGGTGGCGCACACGAGTCCACATATTCACCATATCAATACACCACTATGGATCCGCTCCCATCTCCCTACGAGAACGCCATCCATAGCACTCACGCTTATCTTGCGTATTTTAGAGTATCCACTTTCACTTGTCTATGAACTGATATAAGTAACCCAAAAGTCCTTTTCCGTGGACACGGCTATTCGAATAGATGATGATAACCCTGCAGGGGTGTACTTCTTCATACATGTTTCCACCACTTAGCGTCTGCACACGACATGTGCTCGGCAGACTTCAAGCGAAAGCCGACGTGGGTGTAGACCACGACCTACCTAAACACTCAAGTCTCTAGTCCAGGTTTATCGCCTATTCGGGTTCCATCCATGAGGAGATCCGGCCGGAGTTTCGCTCACAGCCCCAAACGATGTGAACAGGGTTCCGTGACACCAAACGGGCGCCCGGTTTACCCGGCCACGTGCCTACCGCATCACAGCCCACCCCTACGGTCAGCGCTGTCCACGGCCTCCAGCATACTACAAACACCAGAAACTACTTGCAACTCCTGGACAGAGGACGAGGGTGAATGAGAAGTCGAGCGGGGTCATATTTCAGGGCCCAATGTA
>NW_025257843.1:0-1789 GCF_018294505.1 Triticum aestivum
GCCACAAAGATCCACTCGCGGGTACTCCTACGAGCCGACCCGACTTTAGTCATCTCATGTGTCATGTATATAGTATATAAGTATATACCCGTGATCACGCCCAGGTGATCACGGCCCGATAGTATAGCACAGCAGACGGACAAGAATGTAGGGCCACTGATGGAAATCTAGCATCCTATACTAAGCATGTAGGGTTGCAGGTAAAGGTAACAACAGTAGTAGCAAGGATAGGCTATGCATCAGGATAGGATATCGAAAGCAGTAACATGCTACACTACTCTAATGCAAGCAGTATAGAGAAGAGTAGGCGATATCTGGTGATCAAGGGGGGGCTTGCCTGGTTGCTCTGGCAAGTAGGAGGGGTCGTCAACTCCGTAGTCGAACTGGGCAGCAGCAGTGTCGGTCTCGTAGTCTACCGGAGAGAAGAGGGGGAAGAAACAGTAAATACAATGCAAACATAAGCATGACGATGCGTGACATGACAATGAGCGGTGCTAGGTGTGTCCTAATGCGACAGTAGGTGGTACCGGCGAAGGGGGGGGGGACATCCGGGAGGTATTCCCGATGTTTCGCGTTTTCGGACAGACGGACCGGAGGGGGAAAGTTGCTAGTTCGATAGGTTAGGGAGGTGTGGTGGACGAACGGACTGCGTATTCGGATTCGTCTCGTCGTTCTGAGCAACTTTCATATAGAAAACATTTTCATCCGAGTTACGGTTTAAAAGATATGAATTTTCAAAGTTTATTTGAATTTCTGGAATTATTTGAATTAAGCAAAAAAAATGAATTATGACGTCAGCATGAGGTAATGCTGACGTCAGCAGGTCAACAGGTCGGCTGACCAGTCAAACCAGACAGGTGGGTCCAGTGGGACCCACATGTCAGCCTCTGTTAGTCTAACAGTAATTTAAACTAAACTAACAGTCTAATTAGAGTGGGCCCCATATGTCAGTGAGTGATTAGTTAATATAATTATTTTTATTTATAAAATAATTGCTAGACTAATTAACAGAAGGGGGGCCCACATGTCAGTGGCTGGGCCTGCCCAGTCAGCACGTTGACTGGGTTGACCCAGTCAACGGGGCCCACGGGCAGTGGCACTGGGGTGGCCCCAGGCCAGCCACGTCGGCGGCCGGCGCCGGAGCGACTCCGACGAGCCCAACGCGGCGGCGCGGCTCGGGAGGGGCGCGGGTTTCGCGCACAGGGGGTCTGCGGGGTCGTGGCTGGGCGTGTTCGACGCGGCTCGGCGCCGCGCGTCCAACGGTGGTGGCCGGAGTGGCTGGAACGGGCGGGGGCGAGCGCTACGAGCTCGCCGGCGGCGAGGTGCTTCGGGCTGGGGCGGTGTGGCGTTAGAGCGCGCGAGCGGCCGAACTAACTAGCTAGGCGGGTGCGGCACGATGCAGTCGAGCTAACGGGCCTACGCCCATGACCAATTGGTCACCGGAGCCTTGCCGGCGGCGAGCTCCGCGGCGCGGCGTTCGGGCGCGCGTGGGGAAGCAGCTAGGGGGCGCGCGAGAGAGAAAGGACAGGGGAGGAGGGGGGAGAGGCTCACCGCGCGGCACACGGAGGCCGGTGAGAGGCTTAGGAGCAGCAGGTCGGCGCCGGGGAAGAAGGGGGTCGCCGGCGTCCGAAGTTGAAGACGAGCTCGGTGTGCTCGTTGTAGGGGCTCCGGTCTCCAACGGGCTGCACCAGACGAAGCAGCGGGCGACGACGGTCCTTGGAGACAACGTGGGGCGGCGAGGTGGGCACGGTGGCCGTGTGAACGACGGGAACGGCGGCGACCACGTCGG
>NW_025257844.1:0-1789 GCF_018294505.1 Triticum aestivum
TCTGTTCACATTAGTCACGCCGCCGCTGTATCATTATCCCTTCCGCCGTCCATCATCCTATCTATTAATTTCCACCACGTGCTACGCACTGTTCATTGTCATAATCATAGTTGAGGTCATTCACATCTTCGCCTAATCCAATCTGCATCTTATCTAGTTTGTCTTGGAAAGAGGGAGAAAAAAAAGAGAGAGAAAAAAAAGAGAAAAAAGGAAAGAAAAAAAAAGAAAAAGAGAGAGAAGAAAAAGAAAAAAAAGCGTGAGAAAAAAAAAGAGAGAAGAAAAAAAATTGGATCTATCTAGAATCAATCTCGTACCTGAATTCGGATTGGAATCTGTTTTGCGCACTGTTCAGTAAAACAGGTGTATCTTCCTCATACGAAGTCCGTTTTGGCTCCGTGAGTACTCAAATTGAAGATAGCGACGAGACGCATCTAAATAGTTGCAGAAGCTAGTTCAATATTTGACACCTCAAAATCGGCTTCTAAATAGGTCTTTTTGCCCTCCGAAGTTCGCGAACACAGCTTGTTCCAATTTTTCAGGCCAGTTTTAGAATTATTTGACTCCTCATATCAACTCGGAATTGAGTGGTTCTTTTTGCATTGGAAAGCTTGAGTTAGTAGCATTCTTTGAAAGAATTTATCAGAAAATTGTCTAAAACTTTTCAAGAGGAAAGTTGGAGAGAGAGTTGTTGTATATCCTGCTTGGCAGTTGTTTTTCATCATTATCTTCACTGCCGTTGTGTTCTTCACTTATATCTTGCTGTCAAGAGCTACTTAGTATCCTTCATTGATGCTAGTTGTGCTACGCCGTGACCTCATTAGTGTTCTAGGCTCGCGTCTCTAGTCCGGTCTAGCCTAGGACCAGCACAGTACCGTCGTTGAGCGTTTATTCAACATTGCATCTTTGAATTGATTATTGCTAATCTTTTGCTACCATACATAGCCAACCTAGCTCCATATATTTCTACACCGTGTATACGTACGCTCCCCTGGCAATCGCTTCACTCAATATTCGGAGTTACTTGACACCGCTGGTTGCCGATCACCGCCTGCTGCATGGTAAGAACTTGTAAGACATTGATATTTGCTTTACTGTGAGCGTTTTACCACCACATCCTAGTAGTTATAGGAATATTATTTTTGGATTTTGTTTCTTGTTCTACTAATCATGACAGGATCCAGAGTCAATTCATGGGCTTTGTCGATCGCAGGAGACATGCCACCACCTATACAAATACCACAACCGTCACGAGAGGTGCACAAACATCCAAATGCACATGATCAGGTTAATGTGTCTATACCACCATTTAATGGCCGTTTTAGACCTGCTTTATATATTGAATGGGAGTTCGACATAAAAAATATATTTGCTTCCCATAATTTCGATGAACATAAAAAGGTTCAGGTTGCGGTTGGTTCTTTCACTGGTTATGCTTTGGTTTGGTGGAGTGAATATTGTCGGTTACACCCTGATTATATACCTACTACTTGGGATGATTTGAAACTTGCCATGCGACATACTTTCGTCCCTGCTTATTATACTCGTGACATGATTAAGAAGTTGCAACACTTAAAACAAGGTAGTGAAACTGTAACAAAATATTATGATGATTTACAAACTACCTTGTTGCATTCCTCTTTAGAAGAAAGTGAAGATGATTTTATGGATAGATTTTGGGGAGGATTAAACCGTGATATTCAAGAGATACTAATTCATGAAGAGTGTTATCCTATGGACCATTTGTTTCATCTTGCTTGCAAAGCTGAACAGGAAATAAAACGACGTGTTG
>NW_025257845.1:0-1789 GCF_018294505.1 Triticum aestivum
GGGTCCTGACAGCTTTGGTATCAGAGCTTGACTGCCTGTAGGATTACCAAGCCAAACTGGTCGAAGTTGAGTCTAGAAATTCTTTAGTTATATAAGGGAATTGATTGTGGGATGGAACGTAAGGCTCTTTTTACTCCTTATACCTCATGGCCTTCTGATCTGAGTCATCATCTTCTCTTCTACGGGGATTAAGAACTAGGCTATCTCTTCTTTCCATCAGGATCACGTGTTACTAATCCGTAGACTTATAAGATTGTTGGATTAAGCCTCAGTTCAGTTTCTACCTCTGTATGTTAATTATTGATCTTGAGACCTTGATATTGTGCTTCTGAGTGGTTATGCCACCATTTTTGTGAATGTCTCAAATCTTTTCTGAGCATTTACAGCCGTTATGCTGTCCGAGTCATCCCAGGTTTCCAAAGAGTCTGATGCATTTGCAAAATCCTTTTCCTCTGGTTTCAATGTCTTTTAGGCCAGGTTAATCACACAAATTGTTGAGTTGAGGTACTCTACTGCCTCGACCTTTATGTTGGAGTTATTATTATGACCCTAGGTGTCTCAGGGGATCATCTAGTAGTCTAGCCATGTTTTGTGTCCCAGTGTGATGATTCTGGCTTTTATTCTCGAAAGCATCCCGTGATGCCACTTAGTAGTAGGTATTCTACTCATTGGGTTTTGAACCCGATATTCACCCTACTTACTTTATGTTGATAGTAATTGCTAGCTCCCTTAGGTTATTAGTAACCTTTGCGATAGTCCTTGAAGTCCGTGGTATCTTCTTCTTCCAAATACCATGAACTACTTATGGCAGAAGTTCCTCGTTGAACTGAACGATCACAACCAGAGTGCTCTTGATGAGTTCTCCATGCTATATTGTGACTCTGCCAGCTCAATATTTCTGCATGGGTTATCCGGAAGAATTATGTTGAACCTGGTTCGACATACTAATCTACGCATCCACAACTCAAAAAGTTATATGTTCCTTTGAGTTGTCCCTCTTTAGTTGTCTACTGACCTTCGTCTATCAATTGATAGTCAAGAGTATGCGTGCGTTCGTTTATCGATGCCTATTACTCTTGTGGTCCGTCAAGCCATTCTATCGCGGAATGACTAGGAGAAACAAACTCCAGTACCTCTTCCATATCTAGGATTGGGTCAAAACAATTGTACTCCGCAGATCAAAATGCCAATCCAGCTTTTGCTCTATTCTACCTTGGAGTATTACCATCTTTTATATCGGGATTGTTATAGGAATTGCACACCATCCTATGAACTCTTGATACAGTGATACTCTCTCCATCATTATTCATTTCTCGGTTCCCGTGTTGTTGCAACCGGAATGCCGACAAGTGAATCGTGATGTGTGAAATCAATACTCCCAGCAACTTTGTTGCTTGGTGGTTAAAGGACAATATTTCATTCTTAGTGTGTTGGTTATTGAATCATCACCCTAAGGTTGATCGTGCTACCTAGTCCATTTTCCTGGTGCACTCTTCGATCGATGAGTTAGGATTATTCCAAATCCCTCGCTCTTTGATCATATCGTCTTGCCCTGAAAAGCAAGATTGTTCTCGAGCTTAGTAACATATCGGTGGTTTGTGATTTTTCGAATATCTTCTCGGAAGTATTACCAGGTTGTCACCTGACGGCTATGTTGAGTTCGTGATCAAGTTGGTTTCTTGTGAACCACCCTTTCTCCAAGAATCTGTGTTGGATATCCCTGAGCTAGTTGGTTAAGCTAGACAACAACTTGGATAATTGGAAGATAAAAGCTTGCCTAACTTAGTTC
>NW_025257846.1:0-1789 GCF_018294505.1 Triticum aestivum
AGCAACTTACCTATAGAAATTAGACAATTTGGTACATTTACTAACCGCTTTTATCCATCATGGTAGATTTTCTATTTTTGTGAAACTAAAAACATGTTTAAATAGCATTATCGATTTGTGATAGAAGCCTTGCTTCGTTTCTTGTTTCGAAGTTGTGTGTGCCGCCATTTCAAAATCCAACAACAACTTATATATGTAGGAGTCACATAATTTTTAGTAGTTTTACCTAACCTTTTGATTTATTACTTTACATTTTCTCCTCCTTCGAATCATAGAACTCATTTAAATAGGACATTCGACACATTATAACAGCCTTTCAATCATTCAATTCTTCGATAGTAGTCTCGACCGTCGTATGGAAGTCATAGAACAGCTTATCCAAATAAATTATTCATGTTTAGCACCTTTACATAAACTTTTGATCTATTACTGTAGATTTTTTACTCGTTAAAAAGAAAACTTACTTAAATAGCATCATTTAGAAATTCCACTGGCATTTCTTCCATTCAAGCTTCGGAAGTTGTATGTTTGACCATATATGGATCGCAAATAACAACTTATAACTAGTAATCATTTAATTCCATCACCAATTCTTTCCCTTTTGATCCATCACTATAGATTTTCATTTCGTTGAAAACTGAAAGCTTATTAATGAAGCATCATCGACATATTCCGAAATCATTTCCACCATTTCATGCTTCGAGGGTAGTCTGTGCATCTATATGCACCTCAGATAGCAACTTACCTATAGAAATTGGACAATTTCGTACATTTATTAACCGTTTTTATCCATCAAGGTAGATTTTCTATTTTTCCAAAACTGAAAACATGTTTAAATAGCATTACCAATAAGTGATAGAAGCCTTGCTTCGTTTCTTGTTTCGAAGTTGTCTGTGCCGCCATTTGAAAATCCTACAACAACTTATATATGTAGGAGTCACATAATTTTTAGTAGTTTTACCTAACCTGTTGATTTATTACTTTACATTTTCCCCTCCTTCGAATCATAGAACTCATTTAAATAGGACATTCGACACATTATAACAGCCTTTCAATCATTCAATTATTCGATAGTAGTCTCGACCTTCGTATGGAAGTCATAGAACAGGTTATCCAAATAAATTATTCATGATTAGCACCTTTACATAAACTTTTGATCCGTTACCATAGATTTTTTATTCGCTAAAAAGAAAACTTACTTAAATAGCATCATTTAGAAATTCCACCGGCATTTCTTCCTTTCAAGCTTTGGAAGTTGATTGTTTGACCATATATGGATCTCAAATAACAACTTATAACTAGTAATCATTTAATTCCATCACCAATTTTGTTCCCTTTTGATCCATCATTATAGATTTTCATTCGTTGAAAACTGAAAACTTATTAATGAAGCATCATCGACATATTCCGAAACCATTTCCACCATTTCATGCTTCGAGGGTAGTCTGTGCATCTATATGCACCTCAGATAGCAACTTACCTATAGAAATTAGACAATTTGGTACATTTATTAACCGTTTTTATCCATCATGGTAGATTTTCTATTTTTGTGAAAGTAAAAACATGTTTAAATAGCATTACCGATAAGTGATAGAAGCCTTGCTTCGTTTCTTGTTTCGAAGTTGTCTGTGCCGCCATTTGAAAATCCTACAACAACTTATATATGTAGGAGTCACATAATTTTTAGTAGTTTTACATAACCTTTTGATTTCTTACTTTGCATTTTCTCCTCCTTCGAATCATAGAACTCATTTAAATAGGACATTCGACACATTATAACAGCCTTTCA
>NW_025257847.1:0-1789 GCF_018294505.1 Triticum aestivum
AGCCTTAAATAAAGTACTTGTGTCGTAGAGTCATGTTGTGATGCTTCGTTGTATTTGCACATATCGAGCATATTGTGTGTATGATTGAAATGCTTGGTATGTGTGGGATCTGACTATCTAGTTGTTTATCTTTAGTAGCCTCTCTTACCGGGAAATGTCTCCTAGTGTTACCGCTGAGCCATGGTAGCTTGCTACTGCTCTGGAACACTTAGGCTGGCCGGCATGTGTCCTTCTTCGTTCCTGTGTCTGTCCCTTCGGGGAAATGTCACGCTTTGAGTACCGGAGTCCTGTTAGCCCGCTACAGCCCGGTTTACCGGAGTCCTGCTAGCCCAGTGCTACAGCCCGGACCCACTTGCTGATGACCGACACGTTCAAAGCTGGGTCATGGATGCCTGTCCCTGTAAGTCTGTGCCACTTTGGGTTTACGACTAGTCATGTCAGCCCGGGCTCTTTATCATATGGATGCTAGCGACACTATCATATACGTGAGCCAAAAGGCACAAACGGTCCCGGGCAAAGGTAAGGCGACACCCGTGGGAACACCGTGCGTGAGGCCGCAAAGTGATATGAAGTGTTACCGGCTAGATCGATGTGACATCGAGTCGGGGTCCTGACAGCGTTGGTATCAGAGCCGGACTGCCTGTAGGTTCTTCAAGCCAAACTGGTCGATGTTGAGTCTAGAAATTCTTTAGTTATATGTAGGGGAATTGTTTGTGGGTTGGAACGTAAGGCTCTTTTTACTTCTCTATCTTATGACATTCTGATCTGAGTCAGTCCATTCTTCTACCGGGGGTTAAGGAATTAGGATCTGTTCTCTCTATCAGGATCACGTGTTACTAATCAGTAGTACCTTATAAGTTTGATGGATACAAGCCTAGTTCAGTTCTACTACCACATTATGTTGTTAGAATGGTTTCAGAACTTTGATATGATGATGTTGAGTGTGTACGAAATCCTTTGTCAAATGTCTCAAAATCCTTTTTGAGCATTTACAGCTGTTATGCTGCCGAAATTTTGCTAGAAATTCTAATGCATTTGCATTATGATTGTGCTTTCAGATGGCCGCTCGCGACCTCAATCAAGTGGTTCGCCTGACTCGATGCCTAGATGTACCCGGCCATACTGCCAAGTTGGTCAGGGTAATGACTGAGGCTGGATACCGCTGGTATCCTGAGTACACGGTCGAAGAGCAATTCCGAGACTTTAATCAAAGCTAGTATCTCTGCACTGTCAGGATATTTCCATCTTATCCTGGATCCACCGAGCCTCTTCACTGCTCCTATGGACTCGGGGTTACTATTGAGATGGTTGTGCAGGACGCCGCCTACTCTATGATGACCATTATGCGAGTCAGATCTGGTTTATTTCGGGACTCTGATTTCCGGTATATGCCAGGATCACTTCCGGGAGCACAAGGGTATCTCCAGGCTATCTATGCTGACCCCACTCAGGAGGATTCACGGACTCGCACCACTGCTGAGATGCTCGAGGATAAGGACCGTGAAAATCGGGCCTTAAGGTTAGAGCTCTTCAATACCCGTGCTGACCACTGGGCCACTTTGACTCGGTTCGCACCGGCGGTGCAAGCTGGATATTCGGATATGCGCGATCTCTATCCTGTGAGATCTGCTCTGCCGGACGTGATGGTTTGGCGTGATGTAGGAGGCATCACCCCACCTCGCGGTCCCCGCAGGCCACCGTCTGTTGGTCCAAGACCTCATCCTAGCCCCTATGGTCCACAAGCTCCGCGAGATCGTCTGTTTCCGGATGATCATGTTGAGCTTCCAGG
>NW_025257848.1:0-1788 GCF_018294505.1 Triticum aestivum
TACCTGGCTTGTGCATCCTTATGAGTGGCGGTCGGGGACGAGCGATGGTCTTTTCCTACCAATCTATCCCCCTAGGAGCATGCGCGTAGTACTTGATTTTTGATGACTTCTACATTTTTGCAATAAGTATATGAGTTCTTTTGACTAATGTTGAGTCCATGGATTATACGCACTCTCATATTTCCGCCTTTGCTAGCCTCTTCGGTACCGTGCATTGCCCTTTCTCACCTTGAAAGTCGGTGCAAACTTCGTCGGTGCATCCAAACCCCGTGATACGATACGCTCTATCACACATAAACCTCCTTATATCTTCCTCAAAACAGCCACCATACCTACCTATCATGGCATTTCCATAGCCATTCTGAGATATATTGGCATGCAACTTCCATCATCATCATCATGACATACATTACTTTTGTCATATTGCCATTGCATGATCATGTAGTTGACATCGTATTTGTGGCAAAGCCACCATGCATTATTTTTCATACATGTCACTCTTGATTCATTGCACCATCCCGGTACACTGCCGGAGGCATTCATATAGAGTCATATCTTGTTCTAAGTTTCGAGTTGTAATCCTTATGTTGTAATCAATAGAAGTGTGATGACCACCATTGTTAGAGCATTGCCCAAAAAGAAAAAAAAAAGAAAAAAAAGAAGAAAGGCCAAAAAAAAGAAAGGCCCCAAAAAAAGGAAAAAAAGAAAAAGAAAAAGGGGCAATGCTACTATCTCTTTTTCCACACTCGTGCTTCAAAGTAGCACCTTGTCCTTCATGTAGTGAGTCTCATATATTGTGCTTCAAAGTACCACCTTGTTCTTCATGTAGTGAGTCTCATAAGTTGTCTTTTTATACTAGTGGGAATTTTTCATTATAGAACTTGGCTTGTATATTCCTATGATGGGCTTCCTCAAATGCCCTAGGTCTTCATGAGTAAGCGAGTTGGATGCACTCCCACTAGTTTTCTTTTGTTGAGCATTCATATGTCTTGTGCATCCATTGCATGGCAATCCCTACTCCTCATGTTGACATCAATTAATGAGCATCTCCATAGCCCGTTGATTATCCTCGTAAATGTGAGACTTTCTCCTTTTTTGTCTTCTCCACACAATCCCCATCATCATATTCTATTCCACCCATAGTGCTATATCCATGGCTCACACTCATGTATTGCGTGAAGGTTGAATTTTTTTGAGATTATTTAAGTATGAAACAATTGCTTGGCTTGTCATCAGGGGTATAGAAGTTGGGAACATCTTTGTGTGACGAAAATGAAGCATAGCCTAACTATATGATTTTGTAGGGATGAACTTTCTTTTGCCATGTTATTTTGAGAAGACATGATTGCTTTATTAGTATGCTTGAAGTATTATTATTTTTATGTCAATATGAACTTTTGTCTTGAATCTTTCAGATCTGAATATTCATATCACAATTAAGAGGATTTACATTGAAATTATGCCAAGTAGCACTCCGCATCAAAAATTCTTTTTTATCATTTACCTACTCGAGGACGAGTAGGAATTAAGCTTGGGGATGCTTGATACGTCTCCAACGTATCTATAATTTTTGATTGCTCCATGCTATATTATCTACTGTTTTGGGCAATATTGGGCTTTATTATCCACTTTTATATTATTTTTGGGACTAACCTATTAACTGGAGGCCCAACCCAGATTTGATGTTTTATGCATATTTCAGTATTTCGAGGAAAAGGAATATCAGGCGGAGTCAAAACGGAACGAAATCAACTGGAGAAGTTACTTTTGGAAGGAAAGCAACCCAGG
>NW_025257849.1:0-1788 GCF_018294505.1 Triticum aestivum
GTAAACCTTTTTTACTATCTCTTGTTGCTTCATACCCTCCGGACACTTCACAGAACGGAGAGGGATACTGGCGTTCTTGACATTTCGTCATGACAGACTAATGCATGTATCTGGAAACACAGGGCTCATGATCGAGGGCGTTACTCAGTCCAGTATATGTCATAAAGTTCGAATACCTTAGGGAGTGTTCGGCGTCGCGAGTTTGGCCTTATATGCATCAGATCCGAATCATGTCTTTGGTCAAATGTTGGGTTTGCCGGGCTCCCGTGTTTTGCTGCCTTACGTTCTGATCTATCGGCTAAGGGGGCACCGGGAGAACTACTGCGATTGTGCCCTGGTTCATCTGGGTGAGCACCTCAGTAGAGAAAGCCGAAAACTGACTGTCATGATAAAGCGAGAGACTGGTCAACCACTCGATGACTCAGCGGAATCTTCGCGATTCCTCCGCATTAACGAAGGACCAGTTTCCCGGTCATGTATGTACATGCACCATATGCGGATGAACGCGACCAGGGACTATATAGTAGCCCCACCGTCAAAGAAATTCTTATCAAATCAGTAGCTCAGTCAATTCCAGTTTTTTCGATGTCATGCTTCCGTCTCCCGCGAGGTTTATGTGAGAACATAACTTCCCTGATCAGACAGTTTTGGTGGGGGAGCAAGGGGGGAAAACGCAAGCCAGTTGGGTAGCCTGGGAGGAGATGACAAAGCCAAAGCATCTAGGAGGTCTGGGCTTCAGGGATCTGGAGATTTTTAGTCTTGCCCTACTATCAAAGCAGGCGTGGAGGTTGCTACAAAACCCTACATCTTTGAGCGCCCGAATTCTCAAGGGGGTTTATTTCCCTGATGTATCTCTTTTTGAAGCGACCCTTGGGAACCACCCATCACAAATTTGGCGGGCAATCCTTGATGGGTGAGATATTATGGTGCAGGGACTTGTGAGAAGAATTGGAAACGGCGAAACCACGAACATCTCGCGTGATAACTGGCTACCTCGAACACACATGAAGCGCCCATTGACATCTCTGGTTCAACATCCCCCTCATAAAGTGTCTGAACTCATCAACACTGCTACATGCTCCTGGAATGAGCAACTGGTTCGTGCTACCTTTGTTCCAGTCGATGCAGAATCTATCATGAAAATTCCTCTCTGTACCAAACAGATTGAGGACTTCTGGGCTAGGAGCGAGGACAGACGGGGTATCTTCTCTGTCAGATCTGCTTACCACATGATCCACCAGAAGAAGCTGAGCAGAGAAGCGTGGTTATATGAGCAAGGGGGACCGTCCCACACACAAGCTAATAATGAAATCTGGACAAAGCTTTTGGGTTTCAACGTTCCATCTAAACTTAAGATGTTCCTTTGGAGATTTGTGAAGAACACCACACCAACCGGGGCACTGTTGCATCATAGGAACATGGCGGAGACGCCTGCTTGTGGTCTTTGCGGAGCGGAAGACACTTGGAGACATGCCTTGCTAAATTGCATGGTCTCCCGAAGTACATGGGCCTTGTCTTCTGAGAATATCATTGACGCATTGAGTAAGAATGAGGAAGGGGATGCGAAGAGTTGGCTCTCTGTCATGCACGAGGCACTATCCCAGGAGAGTTTTACAACACTCGTGGTCACACTATGGGCCTTGTGGGGAGCGCGCCGTAAGGCGATCTATGAGCAAATATACCAAACTCCTTTTCAGGTTCATGGTTTTATACAGTCTTACATGAGGGAACTGCAGGCTATCAAAACTGTTAAAGCAAGGCAGGGTGGCAACACGGCTCCTCGCCCCA
>NW_025257850.1:0-1788 GCF_018294505.1 Triticum aestivum
CAATGGAATGCACATGTATTAGGTTATGCCATGTATGATGATGCCTAAATGTACAGATAGCAGGCAGGAGTGATTCATCATTGCACGCACAATTGAACTGCAGGTTAAGGGCCAGTTCGATTCCGCCTTTTCAGGGCATATTATCAAAATAAGCCATAAAAGATGTAAAGAAGTCATTTTTGAGTTATGGGCTTGGGCTTAACTAATTTCGCTTTAGAGGGGGGTGTTTTGGGTAGAACCTCACTAAAAATTGAAGGGAAGGGGAATAGTGAAATGACTTTGTTGTCTGCCTATATTACACTCAAAATGCAACTGCTGATGCCCGTGTCACACCTGACCCTCAAGTAAAAACAAACACGCAAGCGTTCATTGCCCTGCCCGCTTGCATCTCCTCTCCCCTTTCCCTCTACCTCGATCCGCTGCCTGCAGCACTAGGGTTCCTCCAGCGAGGTGTCACCACTAGTCCCATCTGGCCTGGTCCTTGACGATGCTATGTCCAGCTAGGCTGCATGGCCGGCGGATAGGGGCAAATCTCCCTGGCTGCTCCTCCCTCTGGCGCCCCCCTCATTCTCATGGTCTCCAGCAGCTGCTCCACTGTGGTTCGTCCAACGCACTACTCCGGCGGGCGCTGCACAACTACGGCTGATGCCACACTGCGACAGAAGGCACCTTGTTCCCCCTCCCCTCCTCCCAGGCCATGGCCTTGAGGTGCTATTGAAGGATGAGCTCATCCAACAAGGTGAGGATCTCCTATGATTTTTTGCCAAATTTTCATTCTGATCCACTATACGATGAATTGCTATGAGCTGCTTCTGCTGCAGCTATATGATGCATTGCTATGAGCTGCTCCTGCTGCTGCTATATGATGAATTGCTATGAGCTGCTGCTGCTTATGATGAGTTGCTGCTGTTGCTATATGATGAATTGCTATGAGCTGCTCCTGCTACTGCTATATGATGAATTGCTATGAGCTGCTGCTGGTATATGATGAATTGCAGACTGCTGCTGCTGTATGATGAGTTGCTATGAGCTGCTGCTGCTGCTATATGATGCTTTCAGGTGGTGTTGCTATATGATAATAACCAGCCACTTGGACCATCGAATTTCAATAAATAATTGTTCTTCATTTAAATGTGGGTCATGCGTTCTTCGTTTAAATTAGGCAATGGGATCTCTATGGAAAACATTGACCAAAGTAGATTGTGCCAAGTAGATGGTATCTTTGTATTTGCATTTTGAGCAAATAGTGATGGTCTGTTTTCCTATCATATTAATTACTGCACTGGGTTCAATTTGTGATGTTTGCAAGTCAAATTAATTTCCATATGGGCAGCAAAATGAAAAATATATAATGCAATCTAGACTTTCCACTGATCATACCAAAGATAAGCTAAAAACGCAATGAAAAGACTGGTTGGCTTATTACATGGAGCTTATATTGACAGGTGCTTATTTTCTTAGGATAACTCGTAATAACTGTCCCTAAGAAACTTGGCTAATAGAACTGGCATACAAATAACATGTCACGATGATTGCAATGGAGGAGTGACGTACCATAGCACACTGTATAGGCTCACCGCTGCCTCTCCTTTTTTTGCGATGTTCCATGAAATTGCTACATACATCTTGTACCTTTTCATTGTGTAACCCTATCTGCAAGTTGACACGGCTAATTTCAGACATCTCTACATGATACTACATTGTATATCCCTTGCGCATATTTAAACCACCAATTAACGATTGTGTGTGTACCATAAACTAGACATGACTCTGTATGCTGGACTAGCA
>NW_025257851.1:0-1788 GCF_018294505.1 Triticum aestivum
GAAAACTTCCTTAGGAAACATTGTATGCCATTCCAAGATGCACCCTTGTGCACAATATGAGATCATTTGAACAAACTATGTCATGAATGTGGCCATAAGATTGATCATTTGGCTTGAAAGCCATGAATCTTCACACTTGATAGCTCGTTTCGAACTACAAGTTTATTATTTTTGCTGGAAACTAGGTCACATATGATGACACAATGCGAAGGGTTTCCATTTTTTGGTTTTTTTGAATTTTTTATGCCCGTTTCAAAATGCGGTAAAAACGGCGGGCTTGACCGTTCCTAGCTAGTTGTTGAATCTTGGAGACCTTTTGATGTTTCTCTGATTAAATAGATACTTATGTACCTAGAAATGATTTTTGGAAAAAAATAAAGAGCAAACTACGAGGTAGCTAAAGTTCAAATTTGACCCGCTTCCGGCTGGATCGGCGAGAATTTGTCCTTTTCACGAGAGGTGGATCAAAACTTTTTACACCCAACCATTTGGTCAATTGTGCATTAAATATGTCCTAGTATTTTCGGAAATTGATTTGGTACAATTTTGCAACCAATATATTATAGGTCCTTCACAAAAAACTCATTTCGGGCACTCGAAAAATGGAAAATGAATTTTTCTTCCAAAGAAAATGAAAACTTCCTTAGGAAACATTGTCTGCCATTCCAAGATGCACCCTTGTGCACAATATGAGATCATTTGAACAAACTATGTCATGAATGTGGCCATAAGATTGATCATTTGGCCTGAAAGCCATGAATCTTCACACTTGATAGCTCGTTTCTAACTACAAGTTTATTATTCTTGCTGGAAACTAGGTCACATATGATGACACAATGCGAAGGGTTTCCAATTTTTTGTTTTTTTGAATTTTTATGCCCGTTTCAAAATGCGGTCAAAACGACGGGCTTGACCGTTCCTAGCTAGTTATTGAATCTTGGAGACCTTTTGATGTTTCTCTAATTAAATAGATACTTATGTACCTAGAAATTATTTTTGGAAAAAATAAAGAGCAACCAACGAGGTAGCTAAAGTTCAAATTTGACCCGCTTCCGGCTGAATCGGCGAGAATTTGTCCTTTTCACGAGAGGTGGATCAAAACTTTTTACACCCAACCATTTGGTCAATTGTGCATTAAATATGTCCTAGTATTTTTGGAAATTGATTTGGTACAATTTTGCAACAAATATATTATAGGTCCTTCACAAAAAAACTCATTTCGGGCACTCGAAAAATGGAAAATGAATTTTTCTTCCAAAGAAAATGAAAACCTCCTTAGGAAACATTGTCTGCCATTCCAAGATGCATCCTTGCGCACAATATGAGATCATTTGAACAAACTATGTCATGAATGTGGCCATAAGATTGATCATTTGGCTTGAAAGCCATGAATCTTCACACTTGATAGCTCGTTTCTAACTACAAGTTTATTATTTTTGCTGGAAACTAGGTCACATATGATGACACAATGCGAAGGGTTTCCAATTTTTTGTTTTTTTGAATTTTTTATGCCCGTTTCAAAATGCGGTCAAAACGACGGGCTTGACCATTCCTAGCTAGTTGTTGAATCTTGGAGACCTTTTGATGTTTCTCTGATTAAATAGATACTTATGTACCTAGAAATGATTTTTGGAAAAAATAAAGAGCAAACTACGAGGTAGCTAAAGTTCAAATTTGACCCGCTTCCGGCTGAATCGGCGAGAATTTGTCCTTTTCACGAGAGGTGGATCAAAACTTTTTACACCCAACCATTTGGTCAATTGTGCATTAAATATGTCCTAGTATTTT
>NW_025257852.1:0-1788 GCF_018294505.1 Triticum aestivum
TTTTATTATTTATATAATGTCATGATCATTTTCCAAAATAATGAAATTTAAAACAAATCATGTTTTTAATACATGTTTCAGTCTACGAAAATAATCAAGATCTTTTCCAAATTTATAGACATCTTCTAATTTCACAAATATTTTTTAATTTTTCTGTCTTTGCGTTCATTTTGTTTCTTTTCCTGTCTTTCTATTTTACATTCTTTCTTTCCTTTATCATTATATTATTTAATTTTAAATTTAAGATTTTTATTTCTTAGTTTTTTCATCAATTACTTAAAAATGTTCATATATAGTGTATGTTATAAAAATATTCACCATGTTTCAAAATGTACATCACATATTTTCCAGAAATGTTCAAAGCATTTGAAATGTTGTTCACCCTGTTTTAAAATGTAGTCACTGTCTTATATGAAATGTTTGTTGCATTTTGAGAACATTTCACAAGTTTTAGAAGTTTTTAATCATGTGCTTCAAAAATGGTCACACATTTAAAAAATGGATATTGCATAGTTATAAAGTGATCATCATGAATTTTCAAAAGCTATTCACGTTGTCCTAAAAAACCTATTCGCCTTGTTCTACAATTTATTCACTGATATATTTTTAAAGAAAAATGCTTACTTTGTCACTCGAGTGCTTTTTACCATGTTAAGTCATCCTTAGTATTGAACGTGTGTCCACTGAGAAAAGAAGTCAACACTAGTACATTGCTGACCAAAAATCCAGTAGCACACCGCATGTCGCTCTAGATGGCACCGGAGCATTGCGAATCAGATCGCACCACCCATCAGCGACACCATGCAGCCTAGCCGTGCATAAAATTGATTTTACTCTAGTCCGGTTTGTGCATGCCAGAACCAACAAGGGGTCTCCAGTTTGAACCTTAGCTCTCGTGGCATATTTGTTTCAGCGAATTTTTCTGTCGTTGACGAAATACAAAAATACAATGAGAAACAGAAAAAACATACAAACAATAGAACTATGGCGCTTTTGTTTATCTGCTGACGTCATCTTAGCTTTTATCCGCTGACGCCAGCTTAGCTGACATCTATTAGATGTGAAAAAACAAACACCAAAGATGCACATAGATCGTTGTATAATGATGCCAGCTAAGATATTTGTATTCATTAAATACCAGCAGCCAGCAAGGGGCAATACAGATTTAGCCATTAATTATTGATAATACAGAAATGACATAAAAGTTGACGAAATATTTCATCTAGATGTAACTAGACGACAAAACATTGAAGAACTATCGTCCATTGTTGAATGCTTTCACTTGAAGGGATGTACACAGGTTTGGATCTCATCGTCTCAGTATAGGAACATGAAGCCGGTGTTCGTCTGCAGCGCGCCAGGGATCTCCGGTGACGGAGGCATCGCCATTAGCAACTGCTGCACCGCCATGCCAGTCTCATCATCGAAACCTAGCGGCCGAAGAATCACCATCTGCATCTGCTCCATATCCATCCCTGTGGCGAACCCCGGTGGCGGAGGCATCTCCCGCATATCCATCCCGACGGTAACCCCCTGTGGAGGAGGCAGCTCCATCACTATCTCCTGCTGCATATTCATCCCAAAGGCGAACCCCTGAGGTGGAGGCAGCGTCGCCATCACCATCTGCTGCTACTACCGAACTAAATAGTATTCCCACCAAAGAGCTGGAGCTTCAGCGGCTAGGCTGGAGAAGAATCGCTTCGCTTCACTGCGTACACTAAAACTCATGATAGGCCATGAGATTTCATCCCGTATGAGCTGAGCGATATACATTAAAACACTTTTTTT
>NW_025257853.1:0-1788 GCF_018294505.1 Triticum aestivum
TTATTATCCTTTAACTACCAAGCAACGAGGTTGCTGGGAGTATTGATTTCACACATCACAATTCATTTGTCGGTATTCCGGTTGCATCAACACGAAGACCGAGGAATGACTAATGACGACAAGAAGTATCACTGTACCAGGAGTTCATAGGATGGGGTGCAATTCCTATAACAATCCCGATTTAAAGATGGTAATACTCCAAGATAGAGCAGAACGAAAGCTGGATTAGCAATTTGATCTGCGGAGCACAACTTCTCTGACCCAATCCTGGATATGGAAGAGGTACTGGAGTTTGTTTCTCCTAGTCATTCCGGAATAGAATGGCTTGACAGACCACAAGAGTAATAGACATTGATGAACGAATGCATGCATACTCTTGACTATCAATTGATAGACGAGGGTCAGAATGCAACTAAAGAGAACAACTCAAAGGAACATATAATTTTCTGAGTTGTGGATGCATAGATTAGTATGTCGAACCAAGTTCAACATATTTCTTCCGGATAACCCATGCAGAAAGGTAGAACTGGCAGAGTCACGATTTATGAATGGAGAACTCCTCAAGAGTAATCCTGTTGTGATATTTCAGTTCAACGAGGAACTTCTGCCATAAGTAGTTCATGGTACCTGGAAGAAGAAGATACCACGGGCTTCAAGGACTATCGCAAAGGTTACTAATATCCTGAAGGAACTAGCAAACACTATCAACATGAGGTAAGTAGAGTGAATCTCGAGTTCAAAACCCAAGGAGTAGAATACCTACTACTAAGTGGCATCACGGGATGCTTTCGAGAATAAAAGCCAGAATCATCACACTGGGGATCACAAAACATTGCTAGATTACTAGGTGACTCCCTAAACACCTAGGGCCATAATAGTAACTCCAACATAATGTCAAGGCAATAGAATACCTCAACTGAACAATTAGTGTGATTGAGCTGGCATAAAGGAGCATCGAAACCAGAGGAAAAGGATTTTGCAAATGCATCAGACTATTTAGAAACCTGGAATGACTCGGACAGCATAACGGCTGTAAATGCTCAGAAAAGATTTGAGACAATCACAAAATGGTGGCATAACCACTCAACAGCACAATATCAAGGTTTCGAGATCAACAGTAATCATACAGAAGTAGTAGGAACTGAACTGACACTTAAATCCAACAATCTTATAAGTCTACGGATTAGTAACACGTGATCCTGATAGAAAGAAGAGATATCCTAGTTCTTAATCCCCGTAGAAGAGAAGATGACTCAGATCAGAAGGGCATAAGGTATAAGGAATAAAAAGAGCCTTACGTTCCATCCCACAATCAATTCCCTTATATAACTAAAGAATTTCTAGACTCAACTTCGACCAGTTTGGCTTGGTAATCCTACAGGCAGTCAAGCTCTGATACCAACGCTGTCAGGACCCCGACTCGATGTCACATCGATCTAGCCAGTAACACTTCATATCACTTTGCGGCCTCACGCACGGTGTTCCCACGGGTGTCGCCTTACCTTTGCCCGGGACCGTTTGCGCCTTTTGGCTCACGTATATGATAGTGTCGCTAGCATCCATATGATAAAGAGCCCGGGCTGACATGACTAGTCGTAAACCCAAAGTGGCACAGACTTACAGGGACAGGCATCCATGACCCAGCTTCGAACGTGTCGGTCATCAGCAAGTGGGTCCGGGCTGTAGCACTGGGCTAGCAGGACTCCGGTAAACCGGGCTGTAGCGGGCTAACAGGACTCCGGTACTCAAAGCGTGACATTTCCCCGAAGGGACAGACACAGGAACGAA
>NW_025257854.1:0-1788 GCF_018294505.1 Triticum aestivum
TCCACGTGCTACCCACCGTTCATTGTCATAATCATAGTTGAGATCGTTCCCATCTTCGCTTGATCCAATCTACATCTTATCTAGTTTGTTTTGGAAAGAGGGAGAGAGAAAAAAAAGATAGAGAAAAAAAACGAGAGAAAAAAAAGTAAAAAAAAAGTCAGAGAAAAAAAAAGAAAGGAAAAGAAAAAAAAAGTGTGAGAAAAAAAAAGAGAGGAGAAAAAAAAACAAAATTTGGATCTATCTAGACTCAATCTCGTAGTTGAATTCGGATTGGAATCTGTTTTGTGCACTGTTCAGTAAAACAGGCATAACTTCTTCATATGAAGTCTGTTTTGGCTCCGCGAGTACTCATATGAAAGCTAGCGACGAGCCGCATCTAAATAGTTGTAGAAGCTAGTTCAGTATTTGGCACCTCAACATCAGCTTCTAAATAGGTCTACTGCTATTGTGATCTTCACTTATATCTTGCTGTCCAGAGCTACTTCATATCCTTTATTGATGCTAGTTGTGCTACGACGTGACCTCATTAGTGTTCTAGGCTCGCGTCTCTAGTTTGGTCTAGCCTAGGACCAGCACAGTACCGTCGTTGAGCGTTTATTCAACATTGCATCCCTAAATTGATTATTGCTAATCTTTTGCTACCATACATAGCCAACCCAGCTCCACATATTTCTACACCGTGTATACGTACGTTCCCCTGGCAATCGTTTTACACAATCTTCGGAGTTATTTGACACCACTGGTTGCCTGTCACCACCTGCCGCATGGTAAGAACTTGTAAGATATTGATATTTGCTTTACTGTGAGCACTTTACAACCACATCCTAGTAGTTCATAGGAACATTATTCTCGAATTTTGGTTCTTGTTTCTACTAATCATGACAGGTTCCAGAGATAGAAGTTGATGAGGACATGACTACCTTGGATATGACCAAAAATATTGCATATATGCATATTTGTCAGGTGATTTCTAGTGCAAACTATTCAATAATCTATTTATGTTATCCAGAACAAAAATACTTCACACACTTTTGTGTTTTGTCTAATTGCAGGTGTATGGGACATTTGTACAATCCACATATGAAGATAAGGAAGAAAGAGATGTTTATTTGCTGTCCAAAAAGTTCTCTCACGTCACTTTTGACCCAAGAGAAGATAGAGTCCAAGTCTCTCACGTTCTGGATTCAGATTCGGACTGCACAGACACACCTGACTCAAAACGCACACAAGTTTTTCATACGGACTCCGAATTGGGTGATTCGTTTTTTGTTGGAGACTAGATTTCGTGCACTTTCCAACCCAATTGGAATCACCTTCAAATTCTTCCGGAGCGTTGAGTTGTGGACGAAACAATCTGATGCTGCAGCAGAATCCGAGTCAAACTACAAGTCCAAAGGTGTTACATCACCTCCACTTGGGCCCATTGGCCTTGTACGACCTAGATTTAGTTTTAGGCTGCCTTGGGACGTCCTCCCACCTCCTTGGCCGCCATCCCTTGCTCCTATATAAGTAGATCCATCTAGTAGCTTTTCCTTGGGATTTGTTTAGTTAAAAGTTAGCCATTGCAACTTCGTGTACTTTGTTTGTGTCCAACGACCAGACCAAGACCGTTTACGGATCCCCACCTTTATTAATACTTCATCTATATTCGCAATATTCAGATTGCTTTATCATATTCTTGCTTGTTCTTCGATTGCTTGCAGGAATAGACCTTCGTGGTCAGGTTGATTGTGCTCTGGCGTGGTCAATAACCTCTCGGAGTTGGTTTAGCGATTGCTAAGGCGCAAC
>NW_025257855.1:0-1788 GCF_018294505.1 Triticum aestivum
GTTTATTCAACTTTGCATCTCTGAATTGATTATTGCTGACCCTTTTTGCTACCATATTATAAGCCTTCCCAGCTCCACATACATCTACATCGTGCGTTTGACTCTCCCTGGTAATTGCTCTATCCAAGCTTTGAGAGTTTTTGACTACAACGGTTGCCGATCACCGCCTGCTGCTGGGTAAGAACTGGTAAGAATTTGAGATTTGCTTGACGGATTTGTGATACACCACCACCACTTCTTAGTAGTCCGTAGGATCATATTCTTGTGTGTTTCTATTTGCTGCTAACCATGGTAGGATCACAAGCCGATGAGACTGATTGGGAGAACCTGACGAACAAACAGCTACATGATAAATTTCAGCAAATGATGACTGAACATGTGCCAGATGTGCTGAACAATTTTGAAGAGGCCATGGAGAAGATCATTGGCCTTGAGAAGACGTTCGAAACAAAGCTCGATAACAAGTTTAATGAATTGCTCGCGCGTCTTCCACCACCACCACCCGCTGCACCTAACGCACCTCTCCAACAACAACAACAACGACTACCTCCACGTCGGGAAACAGACCTTCGCCGAGCGAGCCGTGTTCCTCTTGCGTTTGGCCAAACTGTTGGTGCTGCTGTTGATACTTCTGTGGCTCCTGCTGCTGATGCGGAGGAGGATGATTATGCGGGAGATTATGAGGATGAGGTTGATCAAAATCAGCACTACGTGCAGCCACCTGCACCACCACCAGCAGGTCGACCTCAGGTATATATTCGTAATGGTAGGCCTGCACCACCACCTCAGGTACGAGATGATGTCCATATTCCTAAACTGAAATTGAATATTCCACCATTTGAGGGTAGATATGTTCCTGATATATATCTTACTTGGGAGTTAGAAACTGAACAACGATTTACATGTTTACAATATCCTGAGGAGAGACGAGTTGTTGCTGCTGTTTGTGCTTTCACTAGTTTTGCATGTGTATGGTGGTCTGAACATTGTAGATTATATCCTATTCCAACTACTTGGGCTGCTTTGAAAACTGCTATGCGTACTCGTTGGGTTCCACCATATTATCAACGTGAATTGCTTTAGGAATTACAGCGCTTAAGACAAGGAAAAAATTCTGTAGAAGAATATTATCAGGAATTACAAACTGGCATGATTAGATGTGGTATTGTTGAGGAGAATGAAGCTATGCTTGCACGTTTTCTGGGTGGATTAAATAGAGAGATTCAGACCATTCTAGACTATAAGGAGTATACTAATATCACTCATTTATTCCATCTTGCTTGTAAAGCTGAACGTGAAGTGCAGGATCGACAAACATTGGCGCGAACTAACTTTTCTGCAGGCCGACCTTCATCATGGACACCGCGTGCATCTTCTACTTCAACTGCACCAGCACCTCAATCAGGTGTCTCCTCCAGGCGTCATACAAGAAAACAGGCACAACCACCATTATCTGCCAAGAGCGCACCTGCTGGGCCTGCACAGAGTTCTGCTTCTTCCATGGCATCAACAGGGCACACAAGTGATATTATTTGTCGTCGTTGTAAGGGAGGAGGTCATTATGCGAGAGAATGCAAATCTCCGCGTGTGATGATTGCTACCGCGGATGGTGGATATGAGTCCGCTAGTGACTATGATGAGGAGACTTTGGCTCTTATTACACGTGAAGAACATGGTGGAGATGATTCTGATCATGAGACGCAATACATGGCTCCTGAAGACGCTGACAGGTATGAATGTTTAGTTGCTCAACGTGTTTTGAGTGTGCAGGTCACACAAGCTGAGCAA
>NW_025257856.1:0-1788 GCF_018294505.1 Triticum aestivum
GAAGACTTGGAAGATAAGTGAGTCCATCAACTCCAGCGGCATCACTGAGTATAAGACCACGACCTAAGGCACCTTACTCGTCGTCTGAAAAGTCTGCAACATGAAACGTTGCAGCCCGAAAACGGGTCAGCACATAGAATATGCTGGCAATGTAACACATAGAGAATAATGAACAATAACAATGCTATACTACATGCATATATGGTTGGTGGAAAGCTCTATGGTTACATTTTTTGCGAAAAGCCAATTTTATCCTACCTCAAAGGAATAAATTTTATTTAACTATCATGGTGGTTGTGAAACATTGAGATGGTTGACAGCATCTCAATCCCAATTAAATGTCATCAATAACCCAACAAAATTAATTAGTAGTAACATAGTGATGAGATTCACATGATAATCCAAGTACTAGATACTCAAGTTGTCCATAACCGGGGACACGGCTAACCATGATTAGTTTGTACACTCTGCAGAGGTTTGTGCACTTTTCCCCACAAGACTCGATCTCCTCCGTTGGATTACTCGCACTACATGGTGTTTGAGTAACGGATGACCAAGACACAGTCTTTCAGAAGTGTTTGCACCTTACGTATGGGTAGACAGTTACACCTACTTTCCCCTACGTCTGCTAGTCTACCACTATAAGAGTTCACACAACTTAATCAACTATGCTAGAGCCCATAATAGCTTGCGGCTGCACACGGAAGTTTCCAGCATGAATAATCTTATGATCCCTTTGAACCTGGGTGGCGGTCCAAAAGAAAAACAGGCAATCCTGGAATACCCAGGTACCTCAATCCACCCAGATGTGAGTTTTAGTTGCCACCTTAAGTAAACCATTAATTAACAATCTCACATCTGTCATGGTAATCTCTCAAACCCAATCCACGTCTACGAGCATAGCATGGCAATGATAATAGCAAACGTAGAAGTAACTCCCAAGGGTTTGAATAGAAAACAGGTAATAGGTACTACCACAACTACTTCCCAATACCCACAATTTAATTAGATCCTAATCATGCAAGTGTTTGAGGAAAACAGATCTAATGCAATAAAAACTGGGTATGGAAGGTATATGATCAAAGTGTTACTTGCCTTGCTGATGATCCGCGAAACCTAGCGATTCGAAGTAACAAGCGGCACACTCCGGGTACTCTATCGCAAACAAACAAGCATACAATCAGTACTCATCTAATGCACAGGTAAAACTCGAATGAAAGATCCAACCAGAAAGTTCAACTTAAGAACTCTGGTTTGCAAAAAGAATCAACTCGAAAGAAGCAACGAAAGTCAAACGGCGAAAGAAAGAAACTTCGTTTACTAATCTGGATCTAGGTCAAATTTTACTGTAGCAAAAACTTGTTTGAGTAGGTTATACGGAAAGAGAATTTCGAGACGAAACTCTAGGCGCTTGAATCGCCTGATTCCGATAAACGAGCGAGAAGTTAAACAGAATCGAAAATTCGATCAGAAATCGAATCTGAGATAATCGCAGAAAAATCCGACGAAAAAGAAAAACGGACGAACGGTTAAAGAACGGACGTTCGTTAACAGAGAAAAAACGACGAACGCGTTCGTTAAAACGAACGGTTCGGTGAACGCTCGCAAATAATAAAACCCAAAAAAACGATCTAGGTTTTTTTTTAAACGAAGGGTTTTTTTTAACAACGAAGACCGGCAACGACGAACGGGGCAGCGGCAGTACCTCGTCGGGGCGGCTCCGGCGAGGGCTCCGGCGTGCGGGGGTGCGGGGTGCGGGCGAGGCGAGGCGAGGGGCGGCGGCTCCCT
>NW_025257857.1:0-1788 GCF_018294505.1 Triticum aestivum
CTTTGTTGGCTGCCATTATTCGAGTGCGCCTTCTCTCAAAATGGATGCAAAAAAACCACAGCATGTCGGGTGCCATTCCATGATAGCATGCCAAGTTTCATGAATTTCAGACGAGTTTTGGATTTACTAGAATTTAAAAACTAGGCATCTCAAGTTTTTTGCCGGCAATCAACGGGTGCCCTGGTGTTTGAAATTCATTCCCATTTCTTGCATGGGATCTAAGCATACACCCAAGGACACAGATTTGATTTTTCAACCAATTTATATGCACTGGAGCATGTGCATGTAGTTCAAATTTGAATTATGCACATAAATGCATTGAAAACTCAGTTAATGCATAAAAATGTCCAAACGAACCCTGAAAAATAACAAAAAATGACACAACAATCTTGTTGTTCTATGTTGACATGAGAAAATTTTGGAAGCAATAAGAGGCAATGGATATCGTTTCGTTCCCAAAGTTGGGACGTTCCCTACCGAAACCATCATGCTTATTGTGAGAAGCTCTGGTTTGTGAGAAGCATATAACCAAACCAGCCCCAAATGGGACAAAAAATTTACCGCGCCATGTTGATGACGCTCCATGATAGCATTCCAAGTTTCATGAATTTCATAGAAGTTTTGGATTTACTAGAATTTCAAAACCAGGCATCTCAATGTTTTGCCGGCAATCAACGGTGCCCTGGTGTTTGAAATTCATTCCCATTTCTTGCATGGGACCTAAGCATGCACCTAAGGACACAGATTTGATTTTTCAACCAATTTATATGCACTGGAGCATGTGCATGTAGTTCAAATTTGAATTATGCACATAAATACCTTGAAAACTCAGTTAATGCATAAAATTGTCCAAACGAACCACGAAAAATCACAAAAAATGACACAACACTCCTGTTGTTCTATGTTGACACGAGAAAATTTTTGGAAGCAATAAGAGGCAATGGATATCAGTTCATCCCAAAAGGTGGGACGTTCCCTACCGAAGCCGTCATGCTTCTTGTGAGAAGCTCTGGTTGGTGAGAAGCATATACCCAAACCTGTCCCAAATGGGACAAATTTTTTACCACGGCATGTTGATGCCGCTCCAAGATAGCATGCCTAGTTTCATGCATTTCAGACGAGTTCTGGATTTACTAGAATTTAAAAACCACACATCTCATTGTTTTGCCGGCAATCAACGGTGCCCTGGTGTTTGAAATTCACTCCCATTTCTTGCATGGGACCTAAGCATGCACCCAGGGACACATATTTGATTTTTCAACTAATTTATATGCACTAGAGCATTTGCATGTAGTTCAAATTTGAATTATGCCATAAATGCATTGAAAACTCTGTTAATGCATAAAAATGTCCAAACGAACCCCGAAAAATCACAAAAAATGACACAACACTCCTGTTGTTCTATGTTGACACGAGAAAATTTTTGGAAGCAATAAGAGGCAATGGATATTGTTTCATCCCCAAAGGTGGGATGTTCCCTACCGAAACCATCATGCTTGTTGTGAGAAGCTCTGGTTTGTGAGAAGCATATACCCAAACCTGCCCCAGATGGGGCAAAAAATTTACCATGGCATGTTGATGCAGCTCCATGATAGCATGCCTAGTTTCATGAATTTTAGACGAGTTTTGGATTTACTAGAATTTAAAAACCAGGCATCTCATTGTTTTGCCAGCAATCAACGGTGCCCTGGTGTTTGAAATTCATTCCCATTTCTTGCATGGGACCTAAGCATGCACCCGTGGACACATATTTGATTTTTCAACCAATTTATATGCACTGGAGCATGT
>NW_025257858.1:0-1788 GCF_018294505.1 Triticum aestivum
CTCCGCAAGAGTCGACGAACCGCCATTCGTCGAGATGAGGATCAGAGACTCCATGGGTCCAGTAGACGAAATTCCCACAGACGGCGCCAATTGACGAGGGAGTACCTCGGCAATGCCCACAGTTGTGGACTTAGGATTTTGATGAATCATGTCTACCGGTGGAATCGACGATCTAAACATGAGGTGTGAAACACAAGACACAGATTTACCCAGCTTCAGGCCTTTGTAAAGGAAACCCTACATGCTGCTTGTCGGATCTTTATATTGATGGAGTGTACAAAGTCGTCGAGATCGGAGACTAGGGTTAGCCCTTGCGCGTGGCCAAGGCTAGATCAATCGTGAGGGTGGTTGTGAGGTTTGTGTGCGTTATTGTTGTGCCGACCTCGTACCCCTCTCCCAGCCTTTATAGACTAGGCTGGGTCTCGAGTTCGTATCAGGATCGGTTTACATCATGGTAAGGGGCCCCTATCTACTTACAATAGCACTTCCTTACGGATCACGTCATGTCCGTGGACTTCCTGGGCTCCAAGCGTGCCGATGACCTGGACCTCGATTCCTTCCGGGCCGCGGGCCTCCTGATATCCGATACTAGGTATCCTTATGGTGGGCACCCGCAGGGTCATGCCCACAACAATCATCCAACTTATCATGCCTATCTTAATGGCTATAAAGAAAGAGCTTTTGGGAGACAACCCATTATATTTTTTCTTTCAGTTTATTTTTGTTTCTTTGAGTCTTGGAAGTTATTACCTCTATAATAACCTCTCCTTATCCTTTTTGTTTCGTTTTTGTGCCAAGAATAGCCTCTAATGGGAGGAAAGTGAGATTTGGGGAAGTTGTTGTCCCGAAACTGATTTTGTACTGTCACCAAAAAAATTAATTCTCTCAGCCAGTACGTCAGATTGATCTGAAATGTTTTATGCCCATGCCCCAGGTTGTTACCCAACTTTCATTAGTTTTGCACTTTTCGATTTCAGCAACAGAAGATTTTCGAAAAATCGGTATTTACTTGCAGTTCTGTTTTGACAGATTTTGCTGTTATTTGCACTTGCCTCTTAAAACTTTTTTTTGGTTCTTCTTGATCACTAGATCTTTTAAAAGAAGTTGCTACAGTAGCTAATGTTTAGTGGATGTTTTACTTCAGTTGAACTGAACCACAGGATTACTATCTTGCATACATTAATGTTGCTAATGAAGATTGTGTGAAGTTTTGTATGAAGGAAGTTTTCAAGTGTAGGGAGAGAATGATGTGATGAGATGAAGTATGGACAAAATCTCGAGCTTGGGCATGCCCCATGTCACCCCAAGAAATATCCAAGAGGTACAAGCGTCAAAGCTTGGGGATGCCCAAGGCATCCCCTTCTTCGTCAACCAAATTTCAGGTCTTCTTTCAAGACGCTATATTTTTATTGCTTCATATACTATGTGTTGTTCTTGGAGCGTTAGTTGTTTTAGTTTTTGTTTAGTTTCGTTTTGGTTGCTGTAATAAATTCTTGGATCCTAGCATTCTTGTGTGGGAGAGAGACATGCTCCGTTTTCATTGCCTAGAACAATCTAGTTTTCACTCTTATTGTTCTGTGAGTGTTCTCTTCTGCTAGTACTGCGTTTAGCTTTAGTTTTCCTTTCGTTTTTGTTCAGAACTTGCCAGTTCTTTTTAGTTAGGTGTGGTGAGCTCTCTGATCTTTGTTTATTATTAGCTATGAGAGTTGTTTCAAATAAGTTTATTGATGTTGGAGAAGAGTAGAATGTTTCATGCTTATATTGGTACAAAAAAAAGCTTGTTTAGAC
>NW_025257859.1:0-1788 GCF_018294505.1 Triticum aestivum
AGTAGCTGATTCTTAAATCACACATACAGATCTCAGTGCTTAAGGTCGGCTTCAATGAAACAACCCACCATGTACTCCTACATGGCCTCTCATCGATACCTTTACCAAATCGTGTTCACCACACCACTCTCATTACCGACATAATCATTTCACTCTAGCCCATCACCCAGATGAACCAGACCTGACACGACTCTAAGCATAGCAGGCATAGCAAGGTAGGAACAACACATACATATGGCTCAATCAACTCCTACACATGCTAGTGGGTTTCATCTAGTTACTGTGGCAATGACAGGTCATGCAGAGGAAATGGGTTCAACTACCGTAGCACACAGCAGTTTGAACGCGTTGTCTTAATGCAGTAAAAGAGAGCAGGAGCGAGAACATGGGATTGTATCGATATGATCAAATGATTGGTTGCTTGCCTGATGGTTCGTTGCACGGATACGGTTCTTCGTTAGGGTAATCACGGTACTCCTCGGGGACAGATCCTGTCGCAAAGGACATCGATACACAAACATCACCAAACAATATGCAACAATATGATGCATGCATGAAACATGGCAATATGAGTGTGTTGGGCTAATGCAACTAAAACCAGAAGGGTTTGAGCAAATTTGAATCAAAGATTCAAATTTCAAACTCAAATATGGCCTTTTAAAGTGCTTTTCCTTGTTCTGATTAAAACATCAATTTAACTTGTTTGATCATGCATGAAAATAGTACATATGGATAGATTGGATTTTTCTGATCATTTTTCATATATAATTTGTCTAATTTGGAGTTACAGAATAAAAGTTATGAATTTTTGAAGTTTAAATAATATTCTGGAATTTCCTGATTTAATTTAAATCCAGAAATATAATTACTGCGTCAGCATGACGTCAGCATGACGTCAGTGGTCAACTGTGGCTTGTTGAAGTCAAACCTGACGTGTGGGGGCCACACGTCAGTGACAGGGGGGGTTAAACAGATTTAGATTAATCCTAATTACTAATTAGTGGCGCTGGGGCCCACTGTCAGTGTCAGGGGGGGTTGACTAACAGTAGTTAGCGCTAACCTAACCACCTGGCCGACAGGGCCCACGCGTCAGTGACCCTGGGGGGTCAAACCCCAGGTCGGTCAAGTCAAACCCCACCGGCGACATGACGCCGGCGAGATCCGAGACGGCGGCGAGAGTGCTTTTTGCCATTCCGGCGACCAAATGGACGGCGGAAGGCATCTACGTGTTGCTGAGGCTGAGCCGCGTCTATTGGTGGTGGTGGTTGGGCTCGGGGTGGCCGGAGTTTACGGCGGCGAGCTCGGCTGCGGTGGCCGGAGTTCGGGTGCGGTCGGGATCAGTGTTGCAGGGGGTTTGGGGAGGCGTTGGTGCGTTCTACGTGCTCCTGGTGATGTGTGGAGCACGATGGCGAGCTCGGTTGGGCGCTACGGCGACCGTGGCCACGACGGCGACATCGCCGGCGGCGTGGAGCTCTCGGTCGAGGTGGAGCTAGGGCCTAGAGGTCGGGAGAGACCAGGGAAGAAGGGGGAAACGCTCCGGGGGCTCACCGCGGTTGCAGTGGGCGTCGAAGCGGGCTCGGGGACGCGCCGGAGACGACGAATTTGACGGCGACGGTGGTCGGAGTCCGAAGAGGGGAACGGCGACGTGGCGGCGATGCAGGGCTTCCGGGGACCCGTGGAGCGGTGGGGAGGAAGAGGGAGTTGTGGCGGAGCTTCTGAGCTAATCGGGGGAGCGAGGGGTGGTCGGAGGCGGTGGCTATGGCGAACGGCGGCGACGGTCGTGTTCGG
>NW_025257860.1:0-1788 GCF_018294505.1 Triticum aestivum
CTAAGACCACTTCTTGTAAGTTCATCATTGAACAAAGTGCTAAGTAGTTGAAAAGGTTCATCATAAATATTAATTGTTTGACTGAAACTCTAGGTTGTGTATGATAAAATGTTGAATATGACAAATCCTCGATTGATTGGGGACATGATATGAAATAGGAGTATTGATTGGTATTACATAAAAACATTATTCCTTGAAAATCAATAGTGATTTTTGTTTACACATTTTGATGTTACTTGCTTATTATCAAATATAGATTGTCGCTTTGATTAAAAAATTCCCTGAGTTCAGACCATGATGAAAATGATTATGTTGTTGATTAAAATATAGAAAGTGCACTCCAACTACTAAATATAGGTTTGTTCCCAAAGTAATTTAAAGTTGCATATAAAGCATATGAAGTATTAAATATTGATAGCATATAACAATATATGAATATAGATACGTTGGAGACGTGTCACCCTGTTCTCTCTGGTGTGGATATGAACTTTAGGTCTCAAATTACATGTGACGGCATACATATAATGATCTATCAAATGTCGCCATTTTTATATTTATTCGTACATGTGCTTCCACGAACCCTATATCAATGATGATGATGAGCGAGAAACCCTGACAAAATCAACACGTAAATAGAGTTGCTTCCCCATATCAAGTCAAGCGAACTAAATGCAATAACTTGTTGCAAGCTAAATTAGTATGTACCAACATTGGAGATTAGATTCTTATTCCACGACGGACGATTTTAGGACGAGAGTATTGATGTTACATCTGCATCACGGGGATTTTGCATTTTGATATGGTTCTTCATTTCTCGAGCATAAAGGATTACCTTGTTGTCCACAACAGACGATCCATGTAGAGTAATGAATTTGTGGTGATAATTCATTGGATAATTATTTCAATCATCATAGTAAATTTTGGAATACACGCATTCATCCTTGTGTAATTAATTTCCCTCTATTAGTCGACGAAATGGCAGCTAAGCAACATGACTTGATGTAGCGATCAAATAAACTCAAACGTGACTCGCTTGCTCGTTGTCCTAATATATTTGAAAGGACAGAGTACGTCATTAATAAAACTATTGATGGTACATAACAGAAGTCCACTCCTCGCAACTAAATAGATTAGAAAATTCTGGTCCATGCCATTATCAAATTAAAGTGCGATATTCATAGGCTGCCACTAAACCTTCATGAAATTGGCCTCTCCAACTAACACTTGCAAATATATTAGCTACATGCTACTACACACTGTCTCCGAGAGTTGTTGTCATTTTGCCATTTGTTTTTACTCGCTTCCATGTCTATGGGACTCACTTCTTCACCACATGAACCGTACCAACGAGGAGACACGTTTGATAGTTCCTACCAATATGACGCACACGTCCAAGGGACGACAAACTCATAAGTTTTTAGAGACGAAATACAATCCTCTTAATGAATGTCCCAATAGGTGGAGATATCAACCCTAGGTCTCTTTATCAATGGACTACCATGCCATATGATTCCACACCATCTGTGAAATTACACATAAGGGCATACGGTATCATACTAAATGTAAGAACTTTGCGCAGCAAATGGTTTCCTTTAACTAGGAGGGTACTCGATGTTATATCTACGTCACAGGAAATTTGCATTTTGAGAAGGGTATCGGTTCCTCAACACTAATGGGTTACATTGTTGTCCACAATATGCAATCGGTTCAAATTGATGTATTTTTCATTATAATCCATAGGATAAATATTACGTGTGCATAATTTTGTAACCATTTCTGTCTATTAGT
>NW_025257861.1:0-1788 GCF_018294505.1 Triticum aestivum
GGCGCGAGGCGCGAGGAGGCGCTGGGCGGCGGCGTGGGCCTCGGGGGCCGGCCACGGGCCTCCCGGGCCTGGCGGCGGGGATGTGGTCCGGTGCCACGTGGCGGCGCGGGAGTGGCGGCGGAGAAATGTCCGGCCGGGTCGGACGTGTCCGGCTCGGCGCGGAGATGTTTTTTTTTAGAACTAGGGTTTCGGACGGGGGAAGAAAAGATCCGAATGGAGGGGGTATAAATAGGCATAGAGGGAGCTAGGAGAGTCCAAATGAGGTGCGGTTTTCGCCCACACGATCGTGATCGAACGCTCTAGGACATGGAGCAGAGTTTGGTGGGTTTTGGGCCAAATTTGGGGGGTGTTGGGCTGCAACACACACGAGGCCTTTTCGGTCCCTCGGTTAACCGTTGGAGTATCAAACGAAGTCCAAATGACCCGAAACTTGACAGGCGGTCTACCGGTAGTAAACCAAGGCCGCTTGGCAAGACTCGGTCCAATCCGGAAATGTTTAATCCCCACACAAGAAAGAAGACTAGAAATGACCACCGGAGGAAAACGAAGCGCCGGAATACAAAACGGACAACGGGGAAAATGCTCGAATGCATGAGATGAACATGTATGCAAATGCAATGCATGTGACGACATGATAAGAGATGCACGAAAAAGAAAACAACACACGGAGACAAAGACCCAAACCCGAGAAATAAATATAACTTAGCGCCGGAGACGGCAAGAGTTGGATACAAATATGGAAAGTATATCTAGGGCGTTACAACACTCCACCACTACGAAAAGATCTCGTCCCGAGATCTAGGACTGAAAGAACTCCGGGTACTCAGAACGGAGGTGATCCTCGCGTTCCCAGGTAGCTTCACGGTCGGAATGGTGTGACCACTTGACTTTGAGAAATTTGATTGACTTGTTGCGAGTCTTGCATTCAGTCTCTTCAAGAATAGCAACTGGGTGCTCGCGATAAGAGAGATCTTCTTGGAGCTCAATGTCCTCGAAGTTGACGGTGCGGTCAGGAGTCTTGAAGCACTTTCGAAGCTGAGAGACATGGAACACATCATGAACATTTGCAAAGTTTGAAGGAAGCTCGAGTTGATAGGCGAGGTCGCCTCTCTTGCTGACAATCTTGAAAGGTCCCACGTATCTAGGGGCAAGCTTCCCTTTGATACCGAAGCGACGAGTACCTTTCATGGGAGAGACGCGGAGGTAAACATGATCTCCAATCTCGAAAACCAGATCACGATGCTTACTATCATAGTAGCTCTTCTGGCGGGACTGGGCTGCTTTGAGGTTATCACGAATGACTTTGCACATTTCTTCTGCTTCTGTGATTAAGTCATTACCCAACAGCTGACGTTCACCGGTTTCAGACCAGTTGAGAGGGGTACGGCACTTCCTGCCATACAGAATTTCAAAGGGGGCCTTGCCCGAACTTGCTTGAAAGCTGTTGTTGTATGAGAATTCAGCATAAGGAAGACAATCCTCCCACTTCATGCCGAAGGAGATCACACAAGCCCTGAGCATATCTTCAAGAATCTGATTGACACGCTCGACTTGACCGCTTGTTTGAGGATGGAAAGCTGTGCTGAAGCGGATGTTGGTGCCCATGGCCTTCTGAAAAGAATCCCAAAACTTGGAGGTAAAGATGCTGCCACGGTCTGAAGATATCACTTGAGGAATACCGTGCAGAGAGACAATGCGAGAGGTATAGAGTTCCGCCAATTGAGCTGCAGTGATCGACTCTTTGATAGGCAGAAAATGAGCCACTTTGGTGAGCTTGTCGATGACAAC
>NW_025257862.1:0-1788 GCF_018294505.1 Triticum aestivum
AATTTCGTCCCGAGGCTATTTTAGGTGTTGCGTCACCTTATTATTGGGCCAGGCCCATGTAATTTCGAAATACATAAGTATAGGCTATTTTTAGAGTCCGTATGTGTGGGGAAACAAGAGATAGGGTTGATTTCGGACCCCTCCACCAAGGGCCACGAAATTCCCCCCTCTTCCTCCATATATACAGCCCTTAGGGCATCGTTTAGACTTTGGGTTTTGTTTAGATTAAAAGTTCGCCATAGCTACAACTTCGCGTACTTCGTTTGTGTTCAACGACCAGACAAAGGCGTCACAGAACCCCACCTTGATCAATAAAGCTTTCATCTTATATTCGCAATATCCAGATTGCAATCTTAGTTTCTTGCTTGTTCTTCGTTTGCTCGCAGGAAACAGACCCTCGTGGTCAGGTTGATCGTGCCCCGGCGTGGTCAATAACCTCTCGGAGTTGGTTTAGCGATTGCTAAGGCGCGACGTCCTCGCACGTTCATAGTCGGATCGTCAAAGTCGACTTCCACCAAAGCGAAATCCACCTTCTCATCGAAAGACGGGACACCTTTGCCTCTATCAAATGGTATCAGATTTCCAGGTTGCTCGGTCAGATTTTACAGTTTTTCGTAGTTTAGATCGAGTCTGTTCTTCATACCTACAGTCCACGAAAAAGCCACACAAAAAAAATTAGGGTTAGTTCATCATATCCGAACCAATCTGAGCCTTTGCATAATCTTTTTAGGGTTTTGCTTTGTTGAATTTGCGGTTGCATCGTCGGTCTAGTTGCTGGTCTTAGCGTCTAGTCTTTTAGAGTTTCGAGTTCTGGTCATAAGTTGTCACGCCGCCGCCGCACCATCATCATCGCCCCTGCCATCTACCACCACCGCTTATCCGCCACCGCTCCGAATCCGTATCCATATACCACCACCAATCCGTGGCCATATACCACCACCGATCCATATCCATATACTACCACCGCTACCACCACCGCTGCCATATACCACCACCATATATCCACCACCAATACGAGTTCCTTGCTTATTAGGGTTGTTTTCGAGATCCATCTAGATTCCGATTCGTGTTTCCTTGCTGGAGTAGGTTTCGGAAAAAAAAGTGTCGGGTAGCCACGCTCCGTTTAGGCCCAAAATTTTTCGAAAACGCATTTTTCGAAAAATTTTCTGGCTATCCTATTTTTAGGTGTTTCTGAGTGTTTTGAGACAGGTGCCATTATAGGAAGTTTTTTTTGACCCGTTTCCAGTATTTGGGTCCGGGCAGTCGAAAAAAAAATGGTCGAAAAATTTCGTGCCCATCCTGTCAGTTTGAGCTAGGAAGAGTTTTGAGACACTCGCCATTATAGTGATTTTTCGCAAAAAAAAACAGCGCAAAAAAAAGAGCGCAAAAAAAAAGAGCGAAAAAAAAATTCAGAGTGTGCTTTTCCCTTGTTTACGTGCCGCGCCGTGATTTTGTTGGTGTTCTAGGCTCGCGTCTCTAGCACAGTCTAGCCTAGGACCAGCACAGTACCGTCGTTGAGCGTTTATTCAACTTTGCATCTCTGAATTGATTATTGCTGACCCTTTTTGCTACCATACTATAAGCCTTCCCAGCTCCACATACATCTACGTCGTGTGTTCGACTCTCCCTGGTAATCGCTCTATCCACGCTTTGAGAGTTTTTGACTACAACGGTTGCCGATCACCGCCTGCTGCTGGGTAAGAACTGGTAAGAATTTGAGATTTGCTTGACGGATTTGTGATACACCACCACCACTTCTTAGTAGTCTGTAGGATCATATTCTTGTGT
>NW_025257863.1:0-1788 GCF_018294505.1 Triticum aestivum
AAACATCACTATCTCATTTGGAAGATTAACTCTCACTCGATTCAAATGATTGTTGTACTCAGACAATCTGAGCACAAGCTCAACAATTGAGCTTTTCTCCCTTAGTTTGCAGGCTAAGAAAATCGTCGGAGGTCTTATACCTCTTGACGTGGGCACGAGCCTGAAATCCCAATTTCAGCCCTCGAAACATCTCATATGTTTTGCGACGTTTCAAAACGTTTTCGGTGCCTCAACTCTAAACCGTTTAACTGAACTATCACGTAGTTATCAAAATGTGTATGTCAGATGTTCGCAACATCCACAGACGACGTTCGAGGTTCAGCACACTGAGCGGTGCATTAAGGACATAAGCCTTCTATGAAGCAATGAGAACAATCCTCAGTTTACAGACCTAGTCCGCATAATTGCTACTATCATCTTTCAACTAAATTTTCTCTAGGAACATATCTAAACAGTAGAACTGAAGCGCGAGCTATGACATAATTTGCGAAGACCTTTTGACTATGTTCAGGATAATTAAGTTCATCTTATGAACTCCCACTCAGACAGACATCCCTCTAGTCATCTAAGTGATTACATGATCCGAGTCAACTAGGTCGTGTCCGATCATCACGTGAGACGGACTAGTCATCATCGGTGAACATCTTCATATTGATCGTATATTCTATACGACTCATGTCCGACCTTTCGGTCTTCTGTGTTCCGAGGCCATGTTTGTACATGCTAGGCTCGTCAAGTCAACCTAAGTGTTCCGCATGTGTCCCGAGGCCATGTATGTACATGCTAGGCTCGTCAAGTCGACCTAAGTGTATTGCGTGTGTAAATCTGGCTTACACCCGTTGTATTCGAATGTTGGAATCTATCACACCCGATCATCACGTGGTGCATCGAAACAACGAACCTTCGCAACGGTGCACAGTTAGGGGGAACACTTTCTTGAAATTTTAATGAGGGATCATCTTATTTACTACCGTCGTTCTAAGAAAATAAGATGCAAAAACATGATAAACATTACATGCAATCAAAAAGTGACATGATATGGCCAATATCATTTTGCTCCTTTTGATCTCCATCTTCGGGGCTCCATGATCATCGTTGTCACCGGCATGACACCATGATCTCCATCATCATGATCTCCATCATCGTGTCTTCATGAAGTTGTCTCACCAACTATTAGTTCTACTACTACAGCTAACGGTTAGCAATAAAGTAAAGTAATTACATGACGTTTATATTGACAAGCAGGTCATAAATAAATTAAGACAACTCCTATGGCTCCTGCCGGTTGTCATACTCATCGACATGAAAGTCGTGATTCCTATTACAAGAACATGATCATCTCATACATCATATATATCATTCATCACATCCTTTGGCCATATCACATCACAAAACACTTGCTGCAAAAACAAGTTAGACGTCCTCTAATTGTTGTTGAAAGTTTTTTTACGTGGCTGCTATAGGTTTCTAGCAAGAACGTTTCTTACCTACGCCAAAACCACAACGTGAATTGCCAATTTCTATTTACCCTTCATAAGGACCCTGTTCATCGAATCCGATCCGACTAAAGTGGGAGAGACAGACACCGGACAGCCACCTTATGCAACTAGTGCATCTCAGTCGGTGGAACCGGTCTCACGTAAGCGTACGTGTAAGGTTGGTCCGGGCCGCTTCATCCCACGATGCCGCCGAATCAAGATAAGACTAGTAACGGCAAGATAATTGACAATATCGACGCCCACAACTACTTTGTCTTCTACTCGTGCATAGTAACTACGCATAGACCTA
>NW_025257864.1:0-1788 GCF_018294505.1 Triticum aestivum
AAACATCACTATCTCATTTGGAAGATTAACTCTCACTCGATTCAAATGATTGTTGTACTCAGACAATCTGAGCACAAGCTCAACAATTGAGCTTTTCTCCCTTAGTTTGCAGGCTAAGAAAATCGTCGGAGGTCTTATACCTCTTGACGTGGGCACGAGCCTGAAATCCCAATTTCAGCCCTCGAAACATCTCATATGTTTTGCGACGTTTCAAAACGTTTTCGGTGCCTCAACTCTAAACCGTTTAACTGAACTATCACGTAGTTATCAAAATGTGTATGTCAGATGTTCGCAACATCCACAGACGACGTTCGAGGTTCAGCACACTGAGCGGTGCATTAAGGACATAAGCCTTCTATGAAGCAATGAGAACAATCCTCAGTTTACAGACCTAGTCCGCATAATTGCTACTATCATCTTTCAACTAAATTTTCTCTAGGAACATATCTAAACAGTAGAACTGAAGCGCGAGCTATGACATAATTTGCGAAGACCTTTTGACTATGTTCAGGATAATTAAGTTCATCTTATGAACTCCCACTCAGACAGACATCCCTCTAGTCATCTAAGTGATTACATGATCCGAGTCAACTAGGTCGTGTCCGATCATCACGTGAGACGGACTAGTCATCATCGGTGAACATCTTCATATTGATCGTATATTCTATACGACTCATGTCCGACCTTTCGGTCTTCTGTGTTCCGAGGCCATGTTTGTACATGCTAGGCTCGTCAAGTCAACCTAAGTGTTCCGCATGTGTCCCGAGGCCATGTATGTACATGCTAGGCTCGTCAAGTCGACCTAAGTGTATTGCGTGTGTAAATCTGGCTTACACCCGTTGTATTCGAATGTTAGAATCTATCACACCCGATCATCACGTGGTGCATCGAAACAACGAACCTTCGCAACGGTGCACAGTTAGGGGGAACACTTTCTTGAAATTTTAATGAGGGATCATCTTATTTACTACCGTCGTTCTAAGAAAATAAGATGCGAAAACATGATAAACATTACATGCAATCAAAAAGTGACATGATATGGCCAATATCATTTTGCTCCTTTTGATCTCCATCTTCGGGGCTCCATGATCATCGTTGTCACCGGCATGACACCATGATCTCCATCATCATGATCTCCATCATCGTGTCTTCATGAAGTTGTCTCACCAACTATTAGTTCTACTACTACAGCTAACGGTTAGCAATAAAGTAAAGTAATTACATGACGTTTATATTGACAAGCAGGTCATAAATAAATTAAGACAACTCCTATGGCTCCTGCCGGTTGTCATACTCATCGACATGAAAGTCGTGATTCCTATTACAAGAACATGATCATCTCATACATCATATATATCATTCATCACATCCTTTGGCCATATCACATCACAAAACACTTGCTGCAAAAACAAGTTAGACGTCCTCTAATTGTTGTTGAAAGTTTTTTTACGTGGCTGCTATAGGTTTCTAGCAAGAACGTTTCTTACCTACGCCAAAACCACAACGTGAATTGCCAATTTCTATTTACCCTTCATAAGGACCCTGTTCATCGAATCCGATCCGACTAAAGTGGGAGAGACAGACACCGGACAGCCACCTTATGCAACTAGTGCATCTCAGTCGGTGGAACCGGTCTCACGTAAGCGTACGTGTAAGGTTGGTCCGGGCCGCTTCATCCCACGATGCCGCCGAATCAAGATAAGACTAGTAACGGCAAGATAATTGACAATATCGACGCCCACAACTACTTTGTCTTCTACTCGTGCATAGTAACTACGCATAGACCTA
>NW_025257865.1:0-1788 GCF_018294505.1 Triticum aestivum
AAGATGAGAATGGAATGTATAGAAGTGTGCCCTTGAGAAAGAACATCCGCTCGAATAAACCAAGGCGAGGAAAACCAAGCTGCTCTCTCGAAGTCGCAGAGGAAAAAGAGGTGAAATTCATCCTCCCGCTGTCCGCATCTAGAACAAGACTGAGAGATGTGAACAGAGAAGCGGCCAGCTCTCATGCCTGTAGGCAAAGCCCTATGAAGAAGTCTCCAAGCAAAAGTTTGAACCCGAGGGAGCAAACTTTTTTGCTTCCAAATGAACTTGAGAAAGTCTTTCAAATCCAAAGGAATATCCATAGGAGCATTTCTAGGATTATTATGAAGCTCCTGGAGGCAAAGCTTGTAAGCAGATTTAGAAGAGCAAATACCATTTGGGGTGAGATCCCAACACAGCAAATCCGGACCATCATCATCAATAATTTCGATGTTAACAATTTGAGACGCAAGAGGCTGCTGGAAAAGAGAAAAGATGAGATCATGATTCCAACTTTTTTGACCAGACAGCCAAAGCTCCCTAACAAGAGACGGGTAAATAAAACCAGTTTGTTGGGGAATAAGAGAATCATAAATAGTATGCCACAAATTACACCAAGGCATGCTCCATAAAGAAAGATTACCACTCGTAAGTTGATAAAACACATGACATGTCAGCATAGGCAACATTTTCAAAATGGAGGCCCAAAAAGCAGATTTAGGAGAGGTTGTAGTGGCTCTCCAAATTGAAGTATCAGGGAAGTACTTAGCCTTAAGCACAAGGTATAGATGAGAAGAAGGGGCTTTAGCTAACCTCCAAGCAGCTGAGAGAATGAGGCTTTCATTAATAGCTTTAAGATTCCTAATACCCAAGCCACCTTCTGCTTTAGAATTACAAATATCTTTCCAGGCCCTAAGGCAAAGACTCTTTTTAGAGCCAGTCTCTCGAACACTTGTCCACCAGAAGTTTCTTATAACAGCCGTGAGTTTAGCACTGAATTTCTTAGAAAACAAGATATTTGCCATGTAATAAACGGGAATAGCCGAGAAAACTGAGCGAATTAGTTCAAGTCTAGCAGCATGAGAGAGCATGTTTGCTTCGTAAGAAGGCAGCTTATTTAAGAACTTGTCAAGAACAAAATTGTAAGCAGCCAATCTATTATTAGCAGGGAGAATGAGAGGATGACCAAGATGAGTGAAATTAGCATCAAGATTAGAAACAGGGAAAATATGCTTAATGTCTTGAATAGTAGCCTGAGATACATGCGAGCTAAACAAGATTGCAGATTTGCTCCAGTTGGGAGTTTGGCCAGAGAGATCACAAAATTGCTGAATAAGATTCGCCATAGTCTGAGCTTCATGAAGGGTGGCCTGACCACAAACCAAAAGGTCATCTGCAAATAGAAGGGAATGAACCGAAGGGCAACTTGGACCAAGAGAAAACCAAATATTGACTAGAATAGCAAGACCAAATAAAGCCAAAACTACAAGAAGACATTTTAGAAGATATCCAACTTCTATAACTGCTCCCGATAGTTGGATTAGTGCCTTCTCGACGCATTCATTGTTGATCTACGGAGTCTCGAGCTTGCGTGCTTCTTTCTTCTTCGAATCTAAAGAAGTAGACGTTGATTCTGGCATCTAGTCTCATCTCTGGCCTCTATTTTAGCAACAGGTGCACGAGCATCTATTAAATGGCGATCTATCAATAGATTGATGTATTCTTCTTCTCAATACCAAAAGTTGCATCCATCCTACACAATACATATATGAGTGTAAGCAAAACGAGCCGAATGTGAGAGCACAACCG
>NW_025257866.1:0-1788 GCF_018294505.1 Triticum aestivum
TCTCCAATGGCCAGAAGGTATCTTTGCATAAAAGTGATGTGGAAACATCACATGACATCCCCAAATTTTGGTGGAATTTTTAAAAGCATTTGTCAAGTGGTTGTAGTGCAAATAGGCCCCAAATGCAAAAGGAATCATTTTAAAGAAAGAAAGCTTTTTGAATAAATAAATCTTGCAACATTTGAATCCACTGATAAATAAAGGTTTTATTATGGAGAGAAATCAAGTCCAACAATACCCTTGAAGGTTTCTCCCACTAGAGGCAAAAATCCAAAATCACAAAAGGTAAAACTTGACAAATTGGAAAAGTTTTATTTCCTGGCAATATTTTAATAAACAAAATAAGGCCAAAAATTTTGGGTGTCACAACACTACCCCCCTTAAGAAAAATCTCGTCCTCGAGATTTGTTAAAAGTTGTAACGATGATGCGCGAATAAAAGGTCTATGCCGGGAAAATGCATATATACGCAGCAATAACTCGGGGAAAAGAAATATCCTTGAAAATATGTTGCGAGAGAAGAAATAATTAAAACAACACTAACAGCAGTAACACTGCTCACAAAACAGGAACTAAAGAAAGTCGGATCCGTTGCATAAAGGATTTTACGAACATGCTGCAACACATAAATACAAGTACTGGGACAATAAATACATCGGAGGCGTTCACATGGAAAACGGTAAAGCGACAGGGTCCTGAGAAAATGCCTCTGGCACCGGGGCACACTCCTCTTCTATCGGGGGAAGCGGGTTGACCAGTCGATGAATGCGCCCTTCTTGGTCAGGCCTCAGTGGTCTGCCAATGGCGATCCGAGGATTTAAATCAGCGAGGCTCTGGAGGTAACCCATTACTCGCTGAGTTAAACGCTCCTGAGCGATGATGTACTGGGCAAGGTTGGCCAGCACTGGATCTCTCTCAATGCGCCCACCGGGGAAAGATGCAACTTCTCCTGGTGCTGCACGACCCAGAAAATAATAGTACCCTCGCTCACTGGCATAGGGCACTGCGAATCGAAGGCGGGTGAGCGCCTCGTACGCAGCAGCTTCTATGGCCATCTGCGGAGTCGGCATGGATTTCCCCACGAAGGAGACTTCCGTGGGATCTTGGTTTGGGTATGCGGGAGGGATGTGCACCACTGCCCAATATTTCGAGGTGGATGGAGTGATCCTCGATTTGAGCAACTCGTACTGGGGTGGACGGGTGGCACTCATAGTACTGCAGGTAAAGTCCCACAATAATTTGACAAAACTGCCGGGGGTTGCGTCTGGGGTTCTCAGATAAATACTGGGGGTCGACATGGCAAGGAATGGCTGTGAGCGCTGCGCACAAAGGTGAGGGGTGCTCGGCAAGGTCACGGAGTGGCCTTTATAAAGCACCCGGGGCTGGGATATCTACCGGGGTGAAGGGTAACTGACTGCCGATCCTGTACTCGGGTCAAAGCCACAGATATACACGTCACATAAATGGGACGCATTACCGTGGGAGCCGACGGGGTTGGACTAGGTAGCTGCGCCCGAGAAATAAAAAAATATGCAATTGTACGCCAACGTACACATGCATAGCTACTACTCCAAAAATAAGAGCGCTCAAACAGACAGCATGCAACAAAAGCGATACAAGGCCACACATTACAAAGCGTAGGAAAACTAAGGCTCGATACAACTTTGAGCGACTTAGTCTACTTCGTTAATGTCTAAGTGGGCTGGCCTTGCGGACGCCGATGCTTCTCCCCGGTTCTCACCGTCGGGATTTGCTGGTTGAGGCTGAGGTGCTGCAGGGTCGGGGAGAT
>NW_025257867.1:0-1787 GCF_018294505.1 Triticum aestivum
CCCCCCCTAGCCACCTCCTGCTTCCTCCCTGGCCTCCCCAGCGACGCCCGGACGACGCCACGCGCCTCCCCGACCGCCCCTCACTCCCTCCCGAGCTCTCCCCCTCCTCTGTTTCTCTCTCCCTCTCGGACCCGAGCGGAGCCGCCGCCACCGACGAGCACCACCGCAGCCACCGTCTCCCCCTCGACCCCTCGCTGTGCTTGCGAGCTCCGCCACAACCCCCTCCACCTCCTCGTTGAGCTACGGACCTCCCGGACGTGCTGCAACGCCGCCACCATCGCCGTTTCCATCGCCGGCCGCCGAGGATCTTCATCGTCAATTCACCACCATCGTCGCGTCCCCGAGCCGGCTAACCACCCCTACGGCACCGCTGTGAGCTCCCACGCCTCCCCTCCCTCTTTTCCCCTTTGATTGCGCCCTGTAGCCTCGATTCCACCGGAGCCGCGAGCTCGGCTCCGCCGGCGATGTCGCCGCCGTCGTTGCAGGTCACCGAACTCGCGTCCGAGCACGACCTCGAGCTCGTGGATCTCCCAGGAGCCCGCCCAGCCTCTCAGCTCGCTCGCTCGCTAAGCGTAGCCCCGTGCCCGTGCTGGCCCGAACTCCGGTCGCCGCCGCGGACCCCGTTCCGGTGAGCTCGAGCCACCTCAGCCCCTGACGTTCGCACAAATGGATGCGGGCGACTCCCAGCTACGCGTAGCTGCCCTCCGCCGGCCATTTGGTCGCTGGAGGAGGAATTCCGACCCCCTCCGCCGTCTCGGGCTTCACCGGCGACGAGCCGCCGGCGTGTTAGCCTCGGCTGACCAGGGGTTTGACCTCCCCTAGGTCCATGACAGGTGGGCCCGGCCCCTGCTAACCTTGGTTAAGTTAATAACTACTTTTAGTTAAGCCACTGACCCACTGACAGTAGGCCCCACCCCTGGTCAAACCCCAGTCAGCGCTGGGTTTGACCGGGATTAACTCCTGTGACACTGACATATGGGTCCCACAGGTCAGATTTGACCTGGACAACGACCGTTGACTTGCTGACGTCACTGTGAGGTCATGCTGACGCAGTAATAGGTTTTCTGGATTTAATTTAATTCAGGAAATTCCATAAAATAACTAAAACTTCTAAAATTCATAGAAAATTAACCGTAACTCCAAATTAAATAATTTATATATGAAAAATTATCAGAAAAATTCAAGGAATCCATCTGTACCATTTTCATGCATGTTAGAACAACTTATCACTACTGTTTAGAGCAAATGAAGTGAATGGCATTTGAATAATCACATATGGGGTTTAAATTTGAATCTTATATTCAAACCAACTTCATTTAATCTGTTGCTAGTTGCATTAGCTCAAAACACATTCATATTGCCATGGCGTGAGCATGCATCATATTGTGCATTGCATTGATTGTGTTCCTTTCTGTGTTGCCGGTATTTGTCCCCTCTCGATAGACGTGATACCGATGATGTGATCGTTGACACCGATGAAGAGCTATATTATCTTCAGAAGTGCCAGGCAAGCAAAACCCCCTTGTTCATTCCGATACAATCCCACTCTCTCGCTCCTGCTCTCTTTTACTGCATTAGGACAACAACGACATATTTGATACTTGCTGCGGTAGCTGAACCCTTTATCCTTTGCATGACCTGTCATTGCCACAGTAAATAGATGAAACCCACTAGCATGAGTAGGAGTTGTTTGAGCCCTGATGTGCCTACTCATTCATGCTTGTTTGTCATGCCTGCTACTGCTTAGAGTTGAGTCAGGTCTGATTCATCGGGGATGAATCAGAGGC
>NW_025257868.1:0-1787 GCF_018294505.1 Triticum aestivum
CGACCCGGCTGGCTGAGGCGGGCGGCGGCGGACATTGTCCGGCCGGGGCGGACACGTCCGTCGGCGCGGATCTGGCGGGGATGATTTTTTTTTAGGGTTTCGGGGAGAGGGAGAGATCCGAAAACGGAGGGGTGTATATATAGGCATAGAGGGAGCTAGGAGAGTCCAAATGAGGTGCGGTTGTCGCCCACACGATCGTGATCGAACGACCGAGACGATGGAGCAGAGTTTGGTGGGTTTTGGGCCAAATTTGGGGGGTGTTGGGCTGCAACACACACGAGGCCTTTTCGGTCCCTCGGTTAACCGTTGGAGCATCAAACGAAGTCCAAATGAGACGAAACTTGACAGGCGGTCTACCGGTAGTAAACCAAGGCCGCTTGGCAAGTCTCGGTCCAATCTGGAAATGTTTAATCCCCACACAAGAAAGAAATCTAGAAATGACCACCGGAGGGGAACGAAGCGCCGGAATGCAAAACGGACAACGGGGAAAATGATCGAATGCATGAGATGAACATGTATGCAAATGCAATGCACGTGATGACATGGTATGAGGTGCATGAAAACGAAAACAACACACGGAGACAAGGACCCGAACCCGAGAAATAAATATAACTTGACACCGGAAACGGCAAGAGTTGGAGTACAAATGGGGAAAGTTACATCTGGGGCGTTACAACACTCCACCACTACGAAAAGATCTCGTCCCGAGATCTAGGACTGAAAGAACTCCGGGTACTCAGAACGGAGGTGGTCCTCGCGTTCCCAGGTAGCTTCACGGTCGGAATGGTGAGACCACTTAACTTTGAGGAATTTGATTGACTTGTTGCGAGTCTTGCGTTCAGTCTCTTCAAGAATAGCAACTGGGTGCTCACGATAGGAGAGATCTTCTTGGAGCTCAATGTCCTCGAAGTTGACGGTGCGGTCAGGAGTCTTGAAGCACTTTCGAAGCTGAGAGACATGGAACACATCATGAACATTTGCAAAGTTTGAAGGAAGCTCGAGTTGATAGGCGAGGTCGCCTCTTTTGCTGACAATCTTGAAAGGTCCCACGTATCTAGGGGAAAGCTTCCCTTTGATACCGAAGCGACGAGTACCTTTCATAGGAGAGACGCGGAGGTAAACATGATCTCCGATCTCGAAAACCAGATCACGGTGCTTACTATCATAGTAGCTCTTCTGGCGGGATTGAGCTGCTTTGAGGTTATCACGAATGACTTTGCACATTTCTTCTGCCTCTGTGATTAAGTCATTACCCAGCAGCTGACGTTCACCGGTTTCAGACCAGTTGAGAGGGGTACGGCACTTCCTGCCATATAGAATTTCAAAGGGGGCCTTGCCCGAACTTGCTTGAAAGCTGTTGTTGTATGAGAATTCAGCATAAGGAAGACAGTCCTCCCACTTCATGCCGAAGGAGATCACACAAGCCCTGAGCATATCTTCAAGAATCTGATTGACACGCTCGACTTGACCGCTCGTTTGAGGATGGAAAGCTGTGCTGAAGCGGATGTTGGTGCCCATGGCCTTCTGAAAAGAATCCCAAAACTTGGAGGTAAAGATGCTGCCACGGTCTGAAGATATCACTTGAGGAATATCGTGCAGAGAGACAATGCGAGAGGTATAGAGTTCCGCCAATTGAGCTGCAGTGATCGACTCTTTGATAGGCAGAAAATGAGCCACTTTGGTGAGCTTGTCGATAACGACGAATATAGCATCATTGCCACGCTTGGACTTTGGAAACCCAGTCACGAAGTCCATTTCAATGTGGTCAAACTTCCATTCTGGAATGG
>NW_025257869.1:0-1787 GCF_018294505.1 Triticum aestivum
TCCTCATCATAGTCACTAGCGGACTCATATCCACCATCCGCGGTAGCAATCATCGCACGCGGAGATTTGCATTCTCTCGCATAATGACCTCCTCCCTTACAACGACGACAAATAATATCACTTGTGTGCCCTGTTGATGCCATGGAAGAAGAAGAACTCCGTGCAGGCCCAGCAGGTGCGCTCTTGGCAGATAATGGTGGTTGTGCCTGTTTTCTTGTATCACGACTGGAGGAGGCACCTAATTGAGGTGCTGGTGCAGTTGAAGTAGAAGATGCACGCGGTGTCCATGATGAAGGTCGGCCTGCAGAAAAGTTAGTTCGCGCCAATGCTTGTCGATCCTGCACTTCACGTTCAGCTTTACAAGCAAGATGGAATAAATGAGTGATATTAGTATACTCCTTATAGTCTAGAATGGTCTGAATCTCTCTATTTAATCCACCCAGAAAACGTGCAAGCATAGCTTCATTCTCCTCAACAATACCACATCGAATCATACCAGTTTGTAATTCCTGATAATATTCTTCTACAGAATTTTTTCCTTGTCTTAAACGCTGCAATTTTTGAAGCAATTCACGTTGATAATATGGTGGAACCCAACGCGTACGCATAGCAATTTTCAAAGCAGCCCAAGTAGTTGGAATAGGATATAATCTACAATGTTCAGACCACCATACACATGCAAAACTAGTGAAAGCACAAATAGCAGCAGCAACTCGTCTCTCCTCAGGATATTGTAAACATGTAAATCGTTGTTCAGTTTCTAACTCCCAAGGAAGATATATATCAGGAACATATCTACCCTCAAATGGTGGAATATTCAATTTCAGTTTAGGAATATGGACATCATCTCGTACCTGAGGTGGTGGTGCAGGCCTACCATTACGAATATATACCTGAGGTCGACCTGGTGGTGGTGGTGCTGGTGGCTGCACGTAGTTCAGATTTTGATCAACCTCATCCTCATAATCTCCCACATAATCATCATCCTCCTGGGTACCAGCAGCAGCAGTAGCAGGAGCCAAAGAAGCACCAACAGCAGTAGCAGCGGCACCAGAATTTTGTCCTGGCTCAATAGGAACACGCTGTGCTCGTCCATACTGATTCGAAAGGGGGCGTAGTTGTTGTTGTTGCAGAGGTGCGACAGGTGCAGCCGGTGGTGGAAAGCGCGCAAGCAGTTCATTAAATCTGTTATCGAGCTTTGTTTCGAACGTCTTCTCAAGGCCAGTAATCTTCTCCATGGCCTCTTCAAAATTGTTCAGCACATCTTGCACCTGTTCAGTCATCATTTGCTGAAACTTATCATGAAGCTCCTTGTTCGATAAGTTCTCCCAGTCAATCTCGTCGACTTGTGATCCTGGCATGGTTAGCAGCAATAGAAACACACAAGAATATGATCCTACAGACTACTAAGAAGTGGTGGTGGTGTATCACAAATCCGTCAAGCAAATCTCAAATTCTTACCAGTTCTTACCCAGCAGCAGGCGGTGATCGGCAACCGTTGTAGTCAAAAACTCTCAAAGCTTGGATAGAGCGATTACCAGGGAGAGTCAAACGCACGACGTAGATGTATGTGGAGCTGGGAAGGCTTATAGTATGGTAGCAAAAATGGTCAGCAATAATCAATTCAGAGATGCAAAGTTGAATAAACGCTCAAAGACGGTACTGTGCTGGTCCTAGGCTAGACTGTGCTAGAGACGCGAGCCTAGAACACCAACAAAATCACGGCGCGGCACGTAAACAAGGGAAAAGCACACTCTGAAAAAAAATTCGCTCTTTTTTTTTGCGCT
>NW_025257870.1:0-1787 GCF_018294505.1 Triticum aestivum
ATCGTAATACGTACTTGACAAAGCTCGAATATATATTAGAATGAGATATAGTAGATCCAAGCACATGCACCAAAGAGAATGCTTAATACATGCTTGTAGATACCCCTCAAATCAGACTGCGGTGCATCCACAACAACATATCCAATTGTTTCGATGATGTGCCATGGATCAAACACATGAGCTTGTGATACGTTCTCGCGGCGTCTTGGCTAGGTGGGTGGGTTATTTCTCTTTTCTCTCGTCAGTACCGCTGATGCCAGATATGCTTCCGTGGATCACTGTTTTTCTATACTAGCTTCGCAATATATAATCGGTCATTGTGTTAAAATGTACAAGTCATGCAGAACCAGACAAGGGCACCATTGTGTCAAACAGGCTACATCATGTTTAAGTGCGAGGGAATATTGCAGAAGAATTATGTTGAGTATACAAGGATGAATATATTTGTTGAACGAAAGAGATAAACATATCATGGCGTTATGAAAAATAATGAATAAAAATGTTATTTATGATTGACGATTCGATCCAAAATGAAGAAATTGTACACCCACTATCTAACTAATGTGAGCCCGGAAACTTCCTCATTGATAATTTCACTACCATAAAAGAGTGTGTTAGAGGCGGCAACATGCATATGACGTGAAAGGACAAGCTAGGTTTTGACTGACCAAAAATGTTGTAGCAAAAATGTTTTCAGCAATAAGGCAATGAAAATAGCTACAATCTATGATCTTTTTGGGAGTCAAAAATAATGTCTCAAAAAAATTCAATAACAGAAAGCTGGAATTGCATCAAATTGAGTGATACTCTGACAAAGACAATCATAGTAATTAAGATGAGGATATGACGATAATACAATATAAATCAAATAGACAGCTGTAATACAACCTGGGCTAAGAGGTCATTTGATTCACCAATGAGTTAACAATAATTATAAGAAACTTCTTAAAAAATGATTGATCTGAAGATAGAGAAACATATGGGTGAGGGCAAACCGAAGAGGAAAAGTGGGTAAAACATATGAAAACCAATGGATTCCACATTGATCCAAAACACCAATTTTATCCAGTGGATTTTTAATGATCCCTTCTTGAACATTGAAAAGTAGGGTTAGAGGAGAGAAGTCCTATGATAGAATATCTTGGTGTTGTTCAAAACAAAGGTATAGTCATATTAGGCCTGTGGAAATTTCCACTGGAATGCAACATGCTATAGTACTTCTAGAGGAAAACAAACATGATTTATAATCTCCTACTTTATTCACTTATTTCTTGCATTAACATGACCTTAGTAAGTTTCACCATGTTTCTACAAAATGTCTATTTAATTTGCTAGACTATTGATGATAGTTAACTTCCAGACCAAAATCATGAGGACTACATAATATTAAATATAGCAATATGTGTTACATCTAGCCGCGCAAGTGAGCGGGTCACCCTGCTACTTGGTACTAATATCGTTAACACATTTTTAGAAAAATGTAATTAACTCTTTTTAGCATAAATGCAATTAACACTTGGCAAATGAAGCTTCATGAGCTATTACTTGGAGGGTCGTAAAGAATTAATTGTGATGGGCCAAGAGTATTCTAATTATAAAGGCTAGGGCCCAAAGAGATAAGCTGTTAATGAACTCTGGATGCATGCTCCGCTTTCAAACACAAAACCATCCAGTGCATGCATGGACAATAATTTCATGAATTTATTGTCAATCGGTAACATATGCATCTTCTAAGTCATCCCATCAATCTTATGTTATACTAGATCATATAGGCGCGCGTTGCCGCG
>NW_025257871.1:0-1787 GCF_018294505.1 Triticum aestivum
CGGGGTGACCAAATGGTCACCGGAGCTGCGTCGACGGCGAGCTCGGCGACGGCGGAGGTTCGGCCGTGGTGGGAAACGGGGTTACGGTGCGGGAACGAGGGGGAAAAGAGGGGGAAACGGTGGCGGAGCTCACCGCGGTTGCAGTGGGCGTCGAAGCGGGCTCGGGGACGCGCTGGAGACGGCGAATCGACGGCGATGGTGGTCGGAGCCCGAGGAGGAAGACGATGGCGTGGAGGCGATGCAGAGCTTCCCGAGGGGCTTGGCTTGGTGGGGAGGAAGAGGGGGTCGCGGCGGAGCTCCTGAGCTCAGCGGAGGGGCGAGGGGTGGCCGGTGACGGCTGCTATGGCGAACGGCGGCGATGGTGGTGTTCGGCCGTGAGAGAGAGAGCGAGGGAGAGGAGGGGAAGAACCGAGGGAGAGTGAGAGAGAGCAGGGGAGGGCGTGGCGTCGTCCGGGGCATCGAGGGCGACGAGAAGGGCGCCAGGCAGGCAGGGAGGGAGGTGGCGTGGCGCGGTGGCGCGCGCGCGCCGGGCACACTCCCCTCCCTCTGTCGAGGACGAAGACGACAGAGGAGGGAGGCGGGCTGGGCCGCCTGCTGGCTGGGCCGGCCAGCTGGCTGGGCTGCACAGGGAGGAGCCCAGGTAAGGTTCTCCCTTTTATTTATTTCTCTTTTCTAATTTCTGACATTTGTTTTGATTTAAATAAAATATTAAATCATTTTATAACCTTATGCCAATTTTTGCAGGAGCTAGATATATTATTCCAGAGCTCCCCAACAGGTGGCATAATTTTTGGACATATATTAATATATATAACTAATATATTTCCAATGCAAATATTTATGCATTAATTCCAAATGCCCAAAATAAATACCTATGAGCTCTTAAAAATATTGGTTTGATTTTTATCTCTGTCCAATATTTTCAGAGAGCAACATGAGCATTTTCTTGGACCCTTTTGGAGAAATTTTTATTTGGGTCATTTTCAGAAATGATTCTGAGGGTTTCACAAATCCCCAATTCAAATTAAATGGAATTTTAAACATGATGCACACACTCTGATGCATGACTATCTAGGGTGTGACAACTCACCCCCACTCAAAAGAATCTCGTCCCGAGATTTGGGTTCCTCCGGGAAGAAGGCGGGATACTCAAGTCGAAGACGATCCTCCCTTTCCCAAGTTGCTTCATCCTCAGAATGGTGCGACCATTGAACTTTGAGAAACTTGATATTATGACGTCGGGTGGTACGTTCGGCCTGATCGAGGATACGAATGAGGTACTCTCGATATGTAAGATTATCTTGGAGATCAAGCGTTTCGTGGTCCACTCCACGGATAGGATCCGAGAAGCAACGCCTGAGTTGAGAAACGTGGAAGACATCGTGGACTCTGGAGAGGTGCGGAGGTAGTTCCAACTGGTAGGCAACTTCTCCTCGTTTGGCGAGAATGCGAAAAGGTCCAATGTAACGAGGAGCCAATTTGCCTTTGATACCGAAACGATGGGTTCCCTTCAGAGGGGTGACCCGAAGATAAGCCTTCTCGTCAACCTCGAAAGTCATAGCCTTATGTTTTCGGTCATATTGACTCTTTTGACGAGATTGGGCTGTTTTCAACTTTTCACGAACGATACGAACTTGTTCTTCTGCTTCCTGAATCATATCCAGGCCAAAGAATTGTCTTTCCCCGGTCTCTGACCAGTTAAGGGGTGTTCGACACCGTCGTCCATAGAGAACTTCAAAAGGGGCTTTACCCAAGCTAGATTGATAGCTGTTGTTGTAAGCGAATTC
>NW_025257872.1:0-1787 GCF_018294505.1 Triticum aestivum
ACAACAACGGATGTGGTTGTCATAGTATGCCTAGTAGTTGAAGGAACAATCATATCAACTCTTGGAATGTGCATCGTGCGCTTGTTCTCCTCGTGGCCAACACGTCGTTTTATTTCCTGTTCAGCTTTGCAAGCAAGATGAAACAAATGGTCCATAGGATAACACTCTTCATGAATTAGTATCTCTTGAATATCACGATTTAATCCTCCCCAAAATCTATCCATAAAATCATCTTCACTTTCTTCTAAAGAGGAATGCAACAAGGTAGTTTGTAAATCATCATAATATTTTGTTACAGTTTCACTACCTTGTTTTAAGTGTTGCAACTTCTTAATCATGTCACGAGTATAATAAGCAGGGACAAAAGTATGTCGCATGGCAAGTTTCAAATCATCCCAAGTAGTAGGTATATAATCAGGGTGTAACCGACAATATTCACTCCACCAAACCAAAGCATAACCAGTGAAAGAACCAACCGCAACCTTAACCTTTTTATGTTCATTGAAATTATGGGAAGCAAATATATTTTTTATGTCGAACTCCCATTCAATGTATAAAGCAGGTTTAAAACGGCCATTAAATGGTGGTATAGATACATTAACCTGATCATGTGCATTTGGATGTTTGTGCACCTCTCGTGACGGTTGTGGTATTTGCAAAGGTGGTGGCACGTCTCCCGCGATCGACAAAGCCCATGAATTGACTCTGGATCCTGTCATGATTAGTAGAACAAGAAACAAAACCCAAAAATAATGTTCCTATAACTACTAGGATGTGGTGGTAAAACGCTCACAGTAAAGCAAATATCAATGTCTTACACGTTCTTACCATGCAGCAGGCGGTGATCGGCAACCAGCGGTGTCAAGTAACTCCGAATATTGAGTAAAGCGATTGCCAGGGGAGCGTACGTATACACGGTGTAGAAATATGTGGAGCTGGGTTGGCTATATATGGTAGCAAAAGATTAGCAATAATCAATTCAAAGATGCAATGTTGAATAAATGCTCAACGACGGTACTGTGCTGATCCTAGGCTAGACCGATCTAGAGACGCGAGCCTAGAACACTAATGAGGTCACGTCGTAGCACAACCAACATCAATGAAGGATACAAAGTAGCTATGGACAGCAAGATATAAGTGAAGATCACAACGGCAGTAAAGATAATGATGTGAAACAATAGCCAAGCTGTTTTACTGAAAAGTGCACAAAACAGATTCCAATCCGAATTCAGGTACGAGATTGATTCTAGATAGATCCAATTTTTTTTCTTCTCTCTTTTTTTTTCTCACGCTTTTTTTTCTTTTTCTTCTCCCTCTTTTTCTTTTTTTTCTTTCCTTTTTTCTCTCTTTTTTTATCTTCTTTTTCTCCCTCTTTCCAAGACAAACTAGATAAGATGCAGATTCGATCAGGCGAAGATGTGAGTGACTCAACTATGATTATGACAATAAACAGTGCGTAGCACGTGGTGGAAATTGGTGGATTGGATGGTGGACAGCGGATGGGATAATGATGCAGCGGCTGCGTGACTAATGTGAACAGAACTCGAAACTCTAAAGGAACTAGACACTAAGACCAGCAACTCGACACGACGATGCAACCGATAATTCAACTATGCAAGCAATGAAAAGAAAATTGCAAAGGTTCAGACTGGCTTGGACCAAGGATGAATAGATCTAACTCTTTTTTGTGGCTTTTTCTTGGACAATAGGTAAGAAAATAAATCTAATCTAGGAAAACTGGAAATTCTCACCGAGCAACCTGAAAACTGATACCACTTGATAGAGGC
>NW_025257873.1:0-1787 GCF_018294505.1 Triticum aestivum
TTGAGACGACACCATATGAATTATGGTTTGGGAAGAAACCTAAGCTGTCGTTTCTAAAAGTTTGGGGATGCGATGCTTATGTCAAGAAACTTCAACCTGAAAAGCTCGAACCCAAGTCGGAAAAATGCGTCTTCATAGGATACCCAAAAGAAACTATTGGGTACACCTTCTACCTCAGATCCGAAGGCAAGATCTTTGTTGCCAAGAATGGGTCCTTTCTGGAGAAAGAGTTTCTCTCGAAAGAAGTAAGTGGGAGGAAAGTAGAGCTTGATGAAGTATTACCTCTTGAACCGGAAAAAGGCGCAACTCAAGAAAATGTTCCTGAGGTGCCTGCACCGACTAGAGAGGAAGTTAATGATAATGATCAAGATACTTCTGATCAAGCCCCTACTGAAATCCGAAGGTCCACAAGGACACGTTCCGCACCAGAGTGGTACGGCAACCCTGTCTTGGAAATCATGCTGTTAGACAACGGTGAACCTTCGAACTATGAAGAAGCGATGGCGGGCCCGGATTCCGACAAATGGCTAGAAGCCATGAAATCCGAGATAGGATCCATGTATGAAAACAAAGTATGGACTTTGACTGACTTGCCCATTGAGCGGCGAGCCATAGAAAATAAATGGATCTTTAAGAGGAAGACAGACGCGGATGGTAATGTGGCCATCTATAAAGCTCGGCTTGTCGCTAAGGGTTATCGACAAGTTCAAGGGGTTGACTACGATGAGACTTTCTCGCCGGTAGCGAAGCTGAAGTCCGTCCGAATCATGTTAGCAATTGCCGCATTCTATGATTACGAAATATGGCAAATGGACGTCAAAACGGCATTCCTTAATGGTTTCCTTAAGGAAGAATTGTATATGATACAGCCGGAAGGTTTTGTCGATCCTAAGAATGCTGACAAAGTGTGCAAGCTCCAACGCTCGATTTATGGGCTGGTGCAAGCATCTCGGAGTTGGAACATTCGCTTTGATGAGATGATCAAAGCGTTTGGGTTTACACAGACTTATGGAGAAGCCTGCGTTTACAAGAAAGTGAGTGGGAGCTCTGTAGCATTTCTCATATTATATGTAGATGACATACTTTTGATGGGAAATGATATAGAACTCTTGGACAGCATCAAGGCCTACTTGAATAAAAGTTTTTCAATGAAGGACCTTGGAGAAGCTGCTTATATATTAGGCGTCAAAATCTATAGAGATAGATCAAGACGCCTCATAGGTCTTTCACAAAGCACATACCTTGATAAGATATTGAAGAAGTTCAATATGGATCAATCCAAGAAGGGGTTCTTGCCTGTGTTACAAGGTGTGAAATTGAGCTCAGCTCAATGTCCGACCACGGCAGAAGATATAGAAGAGATGAGCGTCATCCCCTATGCCTCGGCCATAGGTTCTATTATGTATGCCATGCTGTGTACCAGACCTGATGTTAACCTTGCCGTCAGTTTGGTAGGAAGGTACCAAAGTAATCCCGGCAAGGAACACTGGACAGCGGTCAAGAATATCCTGAAGTACCTGAAAAGGACTAAGGAAATGTTTCTCGTTTATGGAGGTGACGAAGAGCTCGTCGTAAAGGGTTACGTCGACGCTAGCTTTGACACAGATCTGGATGACTCTAAGTCACAAACCGGATACGTGTATATTTTGAATGGTGGGGCAGTAAGCTGGTGCAGTTGCAAGCAAAGCGTCGTGGCGGGATCTACATGTGAAGCGGAGTACATGGCAGCCTCGGAGGCAGCACATGAAGCAATATGGGTGAAGGAGTTCATCACCGACCTAGGAGTC
>NW_025257874.1:0-1787 GCF_018294505.1 Triticum aestivum
TTCAGAATTGAATTGAGGGAAAAATAATTGGAATAAAAATCCAAAACCAGTTTGGATTAGTTGGGACAGAGAATTTAGGTTGATCACAAGTTGTAGGGGAGGTTTTGGAGGGGTTTTACCACATGGGCAAGAATGCCAAGTCATGGTGGTTCCAAGATATGAAAATCCCAAATTTCATGGAGTTTCTTTTTAAAGGAAAAAGATTAAACTCCCAAAAATAATTTTGAGAGAGAACCAACAGAGAAGAAGTTTCAAAAGGTCAAACACCAAAGTTTGAAGCCAGAATAAAAACCTTGCCAAAGAAAAGAAAGTTTCTTAAGAGGAAGGTTTTCTGGAAAATTTTAAATGGCCTCTTTTCAAAAACCACAAAGTTTTTGCTGAAAACCAAAGTAAAAATTTTGGAGTGTCACAACACCTACCCCCTTAGGAAAAATCTCGTCCCCGAGATTTTAGCTGATCCTTAAATAATTGTGGATGCTCTGTCCGAAGAAAATCCTCGCTTTCCCAGGTTGCTTCACTGTCGGTGTGATTGCTCCACTGGACTTTGAAAAACTTGATGGTTTTCTGTCGGGTCCTCCTTTCAGACTCCTCTAATATTCTTATGGGACGTTCTCGATAAGTGAGGTCTGGCTGTATGTCAATGTTCTCATGAGATACTTGTTTCTCTGGGTTGCTTACGCACTTCCTTAATTGAGAGACGTGGAACACGTCGTGAATGTCGGACAAGTCTTCGGGTAAGTCTAGCTGGTAGGCTACAGTGCCTCTTCGTGCCACTATGCAAAATGGTCCAATGAATCTTGGTGCTACTTTTCCTTTAATCTTAAACCGTTGCAATCCTCTCATCGGGGATACTCTCAAGTATACAAATTCACCGGGTTCGAAGCTGACCCTACGATGTTTCTAATCATAATAACTTTTCTGTCAACTTTGAGCGGTCTTAAGTCGGTCCCTGATTAGCTTGACTTTTTCCTCGGCTTCTCTGAGCATATCTGGTCCGAAGATGCGGCTGTCTCCGGTCTCTGACCAATTTAACGGGGTACGACATCTCCTTCCGTATAGGGCTTCGAAAGGAGCCATTTGCAGGCTGGCCTGGTAACTGTTGTTGTATGCGAACTCGGCATATGGCAGGCTGTCCTCCCAACTGGTTCCATAGGTGAGGACACATGCTCTCAGCATGTCTTCTAAAACTTGGTTTACGCGTTCTGTTTGTCCATCAGTCTGAGGATGGTATGCGGTACTGAAGGCTAGTTGGGTTCCCAGAGCCTGTTGTAATTGCTCCCAAAATCTTGAGACGAACTGAGTGCCTCTGTCGAAAATTATAGTCTTCGGGACACCGTGCAGACAGACTATGCGGGAAAGATAAATCCTGGCAAGCCTCTGAGTGGTGTAGGTTGTCTTTACTGGAATAAAGTGTGCTACTTTGGTCAACCTGTCAGTGATGACCCATATGGCATCATTCCCGTGTCGTGACCGAGGTAATCCGACAATAAAATCCATCCCTATTTCATCCCATTTCCACTCAGGTATTTTGTTAGGTTGCAGTAGTCCGGCTGGTCTCTGATGTTCAGCTTTTATGCGTTGACACGAGTCGCAGCATGCAATGAAAGCGGCTATGTCCCTTTTCATACCGTGCCACCAAAATCTTTCCTGAATATCCTTATACATTTTGGTTCCTCCAGGGTGGATCGAATATGGAGTGGTGTGTGCTTCAGTTAAAACTTGCTGTTTAAGGTCTTCTATGTTTGGCACGCATAGCCTTTCTCCGTACCATAATATTCCTTCATTGT
>NW_025257875.1:0-1787 GCF_018294505.1 Triticum aestivum
GGAATGTCGATTAACTTCCGTTCCGGCAAATTCGGGTACTCCATATGTCCTATTTTCAGCAAAGGTCATGCTGAAATTTTCCGTGAATTTTAGCATGACTTTGCTAAAAATAGGACATATGGGGTACTTGTGACTAATGCATGGGTCGGGGTATCTTAGTAGTTAATTAAGTAGGATCAAGTGCCCCGGCGTACTTGTGACTAATGCATGGCTTTTAGGGTGCCTCGGTGTCGATAAAAACCGAAATGATGAAAGCTTAGGCTTTTAGGGTGCCTCGGCATCGAAAAACCCTCAATGATAAAAGCTTAGCTTTTAGGATGCCTCGGTGTCGACAAACCCTAAATGATGAGACCATGATCTTGTTCCTTGACAATAACCAACTTTTTGACCAAACTTTGTTCCTATTTAGAGAGAAACATGGCCAACAACGATGAGGCCGGGGGTTCGGGCGTCGACAAGCCATTCTGGAAGCTGTCCCAGGAGATGGAGGAACAACCTCACTTGTATGAGGACGCCACCTTCCCCACCGATCCTGAGACCACTGATGGTACCGCCGAGGATGACCCCACTGATGCCACCACTGATGGTCCCGCCGAGGATGCCACCACTGATGGTGCCGCCGAGGATGCCACCACTGATGATGGCGGCGCACGCACAGATGGAAGCCAACCGAAGAGGCAACGGAAGGACCGGCGTCCGACCGTGCTCCGCACCCTCAAGGAGGAAGTTACTGAAGTGGACTTCGACGGGAATCCAACGGCGCCCGAACGAATAGTCAAGGGGTACTCGCTTCAGCTCGGGTGCATTCTCCGGAGCACCGTCTCGATCAACACCGAGAACCTGAGGCATCCTGACCGAGGGAATTTGCGCAACCTCCTCTTCACGAAGCTGCACGAACGATACAAGTTCCCCGCTGAATTTGAAAACACAAGCCTCAAAGGGAATAAAGTGAACAATGTTGCCCTCACAAAGATGAGCAAGGCCCTGTCTACTTGGAAAAGCAATGTGAAGAGAATGATCGAGAAAGGTGAGAGTTATGAGAAGATCAAGGAGAAAAATCCTTCGATCACCGAAGATGACTACAACGACTTCAAGATCAATTGCTCGAGCACCGCAAACTCCGAATCAAGTAAGTGGGGGAAAGAAATGCGGGAGCTGAACTTAGGGGAACACACACTCGGTCCCGGCGGTTACAGAGTGGCGGAGCCTATATGGGACAAGGAGGAGGCGGACCGTGCCGAGCAAGGCCTACCGCCCCTCTTCGATAAATACGGTGACAAGCAGACCAGGAACTTTGTCACGGCCCGGTACAAGAAGGACCCAAAAACAAAGGAGCTTACCACGGATCCGAAGACCAGGGCGCTTGAGCTTGTTCTGGTAAGGAATACACCCCCGCGTAATTAGCTCCATATGGTTGCATTCTAATTAATGAAGCCAAATTTCTAAATGGTTCACATTCCTTCCGCAGGCGACTGAAAGCAGTAGCGCGGGGTCGACTAAGAGCAACCCTTGGGACACCACTCTAAATAGGGCGTTGAATGTAATGAAGAACAAGGATAAGCTCAGTAAGCCGACGTCAGCTGGTCGTGTGGCCGGCAAAGGCTTGTCGACAAAATGGTCGTCATACTATAACACTGCTGGGCGAAAGGAGAAAAAGACCAGCTCGGAAAGCCAGGCGCGCGAGGTTCAAGAACTCAGGGCACAGGTGGCGCGGATTCCGGAGATTGTCCAAGAGCAAGTGCAACAACAACTCGGAGCGACGATCACCGCCATTGTGCCTACCTTGA
>NW_025257876.1:0-1787 GCF_018294505.1 Triticum aestivum
TTCATGACACCACGCCATAATTCTGTAGCCACCCTAGCATTCACCATTGGTGATGTGTACCTACATATAGTGCTCGTGCTAAGCAGGATCGTTGGGTTCCTCCTCACAGTCGTTGGATGGAGTTGGCGCTCACCACGAGGATTGTCCCAGAGATGAATGATGTGGCTGTTGTGCTTTGGTTTGTCTTCATCGCCGCATGGAAAATCTTCTCAAAGCATTTGGTGCTCAGGACATCCAGCCCTTCACCCATCAAGAAAAAATTCATCTAGACCTGCGTCAGTGCATGTTGCAGTGTTACATCGCTGTCGCAGGTATGGAGGAATTTTTTCCTTTGTGTTATCATTCACATTCATCACAGAGTGTGTCCTAGCTGCAATCACGTCACATAACCACACCATCGTGAAAACATCATTGTTCGACAATGTTGTGGTTTTAGCTCAGATACATTGGCCCCAACAACTGAATATCAGAGTATAAGTATTTTTCATAAGTATATATTGCATATCATAAAAAGTCATTATGAAGCAATTTGAGGTGATCAGGGCTCTTGTAGGTATGGACACTGAGACTAGGTGGATTGTCTTCCCTGGGGGAGTCGTCTGCGCGAGGAACGGAGGTCATGACAACCTAGGATCCACGATGATGTCGTACTAGATGTCTTATGGATTGTATATCAGGTTTAGTTCCATGGTTGTGCGATCAGCACTACTTGTCATAGTGCATTTGTATCCCTAGTTTACTTTGGTCATGTAGTTTGAGAAGAGCTTCTTGTTGTTGTTTAGTGTATAGTTTGAGTAGCACTTCTGGTTTTTGCAGTCATCCCTCCCATTAGAAGTGTTTGGTTGTTTATTGGTGCAAAAATCGTGTGTTGTGATCGAGAATGTTGGATTGTTTAATTTTGCAAAACGATCTATGGTAGTTCATGTGATGAGAATGATCCTATGCTCGCGAGGTGTTGGACACAATGCGAGATAGGTAAGTGTTTTTGTATTATTATTTTTTCTCAAAATCTTGGATCATGTGACATTGAAATTTGGTGATGGTTTTTGACATCGTACTATGCAAAACGAGTTGGGTGACCTGGAAAAATTCATGGCGCTGGATGAAAGGAACGCCATTGACCTCAATGATGTTGTCATTTCTGTGGCAGATGAAAGCCAAGGAGAGAGACATAGTGTCGAAATAGAGGGTAACCACACACACATACCATGAAGAGAGAGCTAACAAGGTCAGTGAACTACAAGGTTGAGGAGGACATAACTTTGTGCAATGCTTGAATGAACATGTCTCTCTTGACGCCAGGGCTGGAGGAGTCGATCAAACCAAGGAAATAATTTAGAGGAGGATTGAGCAATAATATTCACACAATGTTTTGATTCCATCCAATCACACGCATGGGTATCTCTGCTCATCGCTGAAGTAGCATCCAAGATCAGTGACATTGATGGTCCGATTGTGTTGAGCAAGTGAACAACTCACCGACCAGTGTAGTGCCAATAACCGAGTATGAATGAAAGGATGAGACAAGATTGGTAAATTGTTCCTGGAGAGATCTTGGCAAGGTCGAGGTTCTTTGGTGGTTACACTAGTGGTAGTGGTGCTAATGAGAATATTGTTGAAAACTTGAAATGGTGTGGAAATGCCTATGTAGAAAGATGGATGAGATAGGTAGAACATATAGTGACTAAAGATTAGGAGAAGGGCTAGGTGCAAGAATGTTTAGCTTCACAAAATTTAAAAAGGTTCGATTTTGCTATATCTCAGGTGCCCGAAAATTTTCTTCACGT
>NW_025257877.1:0-1787 GCF_018294505.1 Triticum aestivum
CCTCCGGACCATTCCGGAACTCCTCGTGACGTCCGGGATCTCATCCGGGACTCCGAACAACTTTCGGGTTTCCGCCTACTCATATCTCTACAACCCTAGCGTCACCGAACCTTAAGTGTGTACACCCTACGGGTTCGGGAGACATGCAGACATGACCGAGACGCCTCTCCGGTCAATAACCAACAGCGGGATCTGGATACCCATGTTGGCTCCCACATGTTCCACGATGATCTCATCGGATGAACCACGATGTCGAGGATTCGATCAATCCCGTATGCAATTCCCTTTGTCAATCGGTATGTTACTTGCCCGAGATTCGATCGTCGGTATCCCAATACCTTGTTCAATCTCGTTACCGGCGAGTCTCTTTACTCGTACCGTAATGCATGATCCCGTGTCTAACTCCTTAGTCACATTGATCTCATTATGATGATGCATTACCGAGTGGGCCCAGAGATACCTCTCCGTCACACGGAGTGACAAATCCCAGTCGCGATCCGTGCCAACTCAACAGACACTTTCGGAGATACCCGTAGTGTACCTTTATAGTCACCCAGTTACGTTGTGACGTTTGGCACACCCAAAGCACTCCTACGGTATCCGGGAGTTGCACGATCTCATGGTATAAGGAAATGATACTTGACATTGGAAAAGCTCTAGCAAACGAACTACACGATCTTTTGTGCTATGCTTAGGATTGGGTCTTGTCCATCACATCATTCTCCTAATGATGTGATCCCGTTATCAATGACATCCAATGTCCATAGTCAGGAAACCATAACTATCTGTTGATCAACGAGCTAGTCAACTAGAGGCTTACTAGGGACACGTTGTGGTCTATGTATTCACACATGCATTACGATTTCCGGATAACACAATTATAGCATGAAGAATAGACAATTATCACGAAGAAAGAAATATAATAATAACCATTTATTATTGCCTCTAGGGCATATTTCCAACAGTCTCCCACTTGCACTAGAGTCAATAATCTAGTTACATTGTGATGAATCAAACACCCATAGCGTTCTGGTGTTGATCATGTTTTGCTCTAGGGAGAGGTTTAGTCAACGGATCTGCTACATTCAGGTCCGTATGTACTTTACAAATATCTATGTCTCCATTTTGAACACTTTCACGAATGGAGTTGAAGCGACGCTTGATATGCCTGGTCTTCCTGTGAAACCTGGGCTCCTTGGCAAGGGCAATAGCTCTAGTGTTGTCACAGAAGAGATTCATCGGGCCCGACGCATTGGGAATCACCCCTAGGTCGGTAATGAACTCTTTTATCCAGACTGCTTCCTGTGCTGCCTCTGAGGCCGCCATGTACTCCGCTTCACATGTAGATCCCGCCACGACGCTTTGCTTGCAACTGCACCAGCTTACTGCCCCTCCATTCAAAATATACACGTATCCGGTTTGTGACTTCGAGTCATCCAGATCTGTGTCGAAGCTAGCGTCGACGTAACCCTTTACGATGAGCTCTTCGTCACCTCCATAAACGAGAAACATATCCTTAGTCCTCTTCAGGTACTTCAGGATATTCTTGACCGCTGTCCAGTGTTCCATGCCGGGATTACTTTGGTACCTTCCTACCAAACTTACGGCAAGGTTTACATCAGGTCTGGTACACAGCATGGCATACATAATAGACCCTATGGCCGAGGCATAGGGGATGACACTCATCTTTTCTCTATCTTCTGCCGTGGTCGGGCATTGAGCCGTGCTCAATTGCACACCTTGCAATACAGGCAAGAACCCCTTCTTGGACTGATCCATATTGAACT
>NW_025257878.1:0-1787 GCF_018294505.1 Triticum aestivum
GGAAAGCTCTCAGATGGGATCGGCCCCGTTTAGTGCCGTTGGAGCTTAGCTGACGCGTCAAAAGGAAAGAGCGACTCCGTGGTACTATTGCCGCGTGAACCATGCATGTACTGCCCAGACGTGATTAACCTTTTCTTCTCGCTACTTATAGTGGAAAATTGTCAAACAAGTGGATGAACCCCGAGGTAAAAAAATCAATTGTCAACACTATTAGCTTTTTTAGTCATGAATACGATTTATTTGTTTGTTTGTTTGTGTGTGTGTGTGTATTTTCATTGAAAATTTGATGAGATTTGTGCGACGATTTAAGATCTAGTTTTTATCACAATGTTTTTTCTGGAGCATTCAATTTACACTTGCCTCAGCGTGAATATGTACACCTTGCAAGCAATCCATTTTTATTGTGAATTTATAGAAGAATATTTTCCATCCCTTAATTGTTTCTACATGGCGATCTTTAACTGGGTAAATCTATATGTTTTGCTAAAGGCTACATAAATCTATATGCTCCGAATTTTCAAAATATATTCCCATTTTCAAAAATTGTTCGCAACTTTAAAAATAATCGTACTTTTTTGTAAAGGTTCGTGTTTTAAGAAATTTATGTGAATTTCAGGAAATGTTCCGTTCAAATTTTTTGTACTATCTTTGTCTTAAAATCTGTGGATTTTTCAAAACAATTTTTTGTACTTTGGAAAATTGTTCAGGTTGCCAATTATATTCGGTAGTTCATGTTATGAATTCCAAAATTTTGTTCGTTATAAAAATGTTTACAATTTTAAATTTTTTGTCATTTCGAATTTTAAAATTATTCCAATTTTTTGGAAAAATATTTGTGTTTTTACCGAATTTGTTGAATATTTAAAAAATGTTACAAATTTGAAAAATATTCTTCTTTTAGTGATATGTTGAGAAAGTTGAAAATGTTTTTTGCATTAAAAGACACATTTTCTAAATTTCTTCTATATGTTCAAAATATGTTCCCATTTTCCAAAATTGTAAACAAATTAAAAAAATATCCCACTTTATCAAATCTTCTTGCTTTTAAGAAATGTTTGTGAATTTCAACAAATGTTTCATTCAAAATTTTGTTCGTGGTTTTTAAAATGTAGGGATTTTCAAAAAAATGTTCGTAATTTGGAAAATTGTTCATGTTACCAAGTATATTTGGCGGTTAATAGTAATCAGTGTCTGAAAAGATCAAAAATAAATAAAAATGTTTTGAAGCGGACGTTGCATTATATTTTTTAAAGTTCACCGTGACCATTGGTTAGCAGGACGTGTCTATTTGTGAGTTCGATCACTACCATCCTGGACCTTCTCCGCATCTGGCATATCGAGCTAAGTCGGCTTGTTCAGAACAAGGGGCGCATAAATTATTAATGGTGATAGCTTCCATATGCCAATAAAAAAAGAATGTGCAGGTTAATTGTAATTTAAAGAAATTGTTGGCACGTGCCAATACAACGGGATCTACTGGTTTGGCTCTAACTAAAGGGTGCCATGCTGAACTAGAGAATACGGTCATGTGGGGGTCTGGATCCATTCTTATATTAAGCTAGAGACATGTAAGTTATTATTGCGTTGCAACGCACGGGCATGTGTGCTTGTATATTAAGAAAGGGAGATAAATATTTACAAGGTTTGTCCAAACGGCACATGTGGACAACCCCTATACCCAATTCACTAGAACACACCTCGGAGGAGCAATGCTAGATCAACGGACTGTTTACTGGGTTTTACGGATCAATCCAACATGGCAGTCTGTGATTGGATGGGGGGGGGGG
>NW_025257879.1:0-1787 GCF_018294505.1 Triticum aestivum
TTTTTTTCTTTATCTTCTTTTTCTCCCTCTTTCCAAGACAAACTAGATAAGATGCAGATTCGATCTGGCGAAGATGTGAGTGACCTCAACTATGATTATGACAATAAACAGTGCGTAGCACGTGGTGGAAATTGGTGGATGGGATGGTGGACAGCGGATGGGATAATGATGCAGCGGCTGCGTGACTAATGTGAACAGAACTCGAAACTCTAAAGGAACTAGACACTAAGACCAGCAACTCGACACGGCGATGCAACCGATAATTCAATAATGCAAACAATGAAAAGAAAATTGCAAAGGCTCAGTATGGCTAGGACAAAGGATGAATAGATCTAACTTTTGTTTTGTGGCTTTTTCTTGGACAATAGGTAAGAAAATAAATCTAATCTAGGAAAAACTGGAAATTCTCACCGAGCAACCTGAAAACTGATACCACTTGATAGAGGCGGGGGTGTCCCGATCTTTCGATGAGATGATAAATATCGATTTGGTGAAGATGACTTTGACGATCCGACTACAAACGTGCATGACGTTGCGCCTTAGCAATCGCTAAACCAACTCCGAGAGGTTATTGACCACGTCGGAGCACGGTCAGCCTGACCACGAAGGTCTATTCCTGCAAGCAATCGAAGAACAAGCAAGAATATGATAAAAGCAATCTGAATATTGCGAGTATATATGAAGTATTGATAATGGTGGCGATCCGGAAGCGGTCTTGGTCTGGTCGTTGGACACAAACGAAGTACACGAAGTTGCAATGGCTAACTTTTAACTAAACAAATCCCAAGGAAAAGCTACTAGATGGATCTACTTATATAGGAGCAAGGGGTGGCGGCCAAGGAGGTGGGAGGACGTCCCAAGGCAGACTAAAACTAAATCTAGGTCGTACAAGGCCAATGGGCCCAAGTGGAGGTGATGTAACACCTTTGGACTTGTAGTTTGACTCGGATTCTGCTGCAGCATCAGATTGTTTTGTCCACAACTCAACGCTCCGGACGAATTTGAAGGTGATTCCAATTGGGTTGGAAAGTGCACGAAATCTAGTTTCCAACAAAAAAAGAATCACCCAATTCGGAGTCCGTATGAAAAAGTTGTTGTCATTTTGAGTCAGGTATGTCTGTGCAGTCCGAATCTGAATCCAGAACGTGAGAGACTTGGACTCTATCTTCTCTTGGCCCAAAAGTGACGTGACTGGACTTTTTGAACACAACCTAAATATCTCCTTTTCCCTTATCTTCATATGTGGATTGTACAAACGTCCCATACACCTGCAATTAGACAAAACACAAAAGTGTGTGAAGTATTTTTGTTCTGGATAACATAAATAAATTATTGAATAGTTTGCACTAGAAATCACCTGACAAATATGCATATATGCAATATTTTTGGTCATATCCAAGGTAGTCATGTCCTCATCATCGGGACCCTCGCCTCTATCAAGTGGTATCAGTTTTCAGGTTGCTCGGTGAGAATTTCCAGTTTTCCTATATTAGATTTATTTTCTTACCTATTGTCCAAGAAAAATCCACAAAAAAGAGTTAGATCTATTCATCCTTTGTCCAAGCCAGTCTGAGCCTTTGCAATTTGCTTTTCATTGCTTGCATAGTTTGAATTATCGGTTGCATCGTCGTGTCGAGTTGCTGGTCTTAGTGTCTAGGTCGTTTAGAGTTTCGAGTTCTATTCACATTAGTCACGTCGCCGCTGCATCGTTATCCCTTCCGCTGTCCACCACCCATCCACAATTTCCTCCACGTGCTACCCACCGTTCATTGTCATAATCATAGTTG
>NW_025257880.1:0-1787 GCF_018294505.1 Triticum aestivum
CCTCATATTTGGTAGATTCTACCAATGAAACAAAAGAGAAACTGTCACAGTAGTTAGCCAAACGAGTGCGTGAACGAGTTGTGAGTCTATATCCTGGATTCTCGAGTTCATCAAGAATTAATGAAGGGTCAAGTCGATTAGCCACTCATGGGTGAGGATTCTCATCTTGACGATCATTATTGATGAGGACATGCTACCTTGGATACGACCAAAAATATTGCATACATGTATATTTGTGAGGTGATTTCTAATGCAAACTATGCAATAATTTATTTATGTCATCCTGGACAAAAATACTTCACAAACTTTTGTGTCATGTGTAATTGCAGGTGTATGGGACATTTATACAATCAACATATGAAGATAAGGGGAAAAGAGATGTTTAGGTTCTGTTCAAAAAGTCCTCTCACGTCACTTTTGGGCCAACAGAAGGTAGAGTCCAAGTCTCCCACGTTCTAGATTAAGATTCGGACAGCACAGACATACCTGGTTTAAAACGCCAAGCACTCTTTCATATGGACTCCGAATTGGGTGATTCTATTTTTGTTGGAAAGTAGATTTCTTGCTCTTTCCAGCCCAATTGGATTCACCTTAATATTCGTCCGGAGTGTTGAGTTATCAACAAAACAATCTGACGCTGCAGCAGAATCCGAGTCAAACTACAAGTCCAAAGGTGTTGCATCACCTCCACTTTGGCCCATGAGCCTTATATGACCTAGTGTTAGTTTTAGGCTGCCTTGGGACGTCCTCACACCTCCTTGGCTGCCACCCCTTGCTCTTATATAAGTAGATCCATCTAGTAGCTTTTTCCTTGGGATTTGTTTAGATAAAAGTTAGCCATTGCAACTTCGTATACTTTGTTTGTGTCCATCGACCAGAACAAGACCACTGTCGGATCCCCACCTTTATCGTATTATTGCTTGTTCTTTGATTGCATGCAGGAATAGACCTTAGTTGGTCTCGCTGATTGTGCTTCCAGCATCGTCAGTAATCGTAGGAGATTGGTTTAGCAATTGTAAGGTGCAATGTCATGCACGTTCGTAGTCGGATCATCAAAGTCGTCTCCACCAAATCGATAGTTATCATCTCATCGAAAGATTAGGACACCCCGCCTCTATCAAGTGGTATCAGTTTTCAGGTTGCTCGGTGAGAATTTCCAGTTATAGCAAGATTAGTTTTATTTTCTTGCCTATTGTCCAAGAAAAAGCCACCAAAAAAAGTTAGTTCTATTCATCCTTTGTCCAATCCAGTCCGAGCCTTTGCAATTTTCTTTTCATTGCTTGCATAGTTGAATTATCAGTTGCATCGTTCTGTCTAGTTTGTTTAGAGTTTCAAGTTCTGCTCACATTAGTAACGCCACCGCTGCATTGTTATCCCTTTGTTGTCCACCAACACATCCATCATTTTGCACCACGTGCTACCCACCATTCATTGTCATAATCATAGTTGAGGTCTTTCACATCTGTGCTTGATCCAATCTGCATCTTATCTAGTTTTTTTCGGAAAGAGGGATAGAGAAAAAAAAGACAGAGAAAAAATTGAGAGAAACAATTTAAAAAAAGTAAGAGAAAAAAAATAAAAACGAAAAAGTGAGAAACACCACAATTTGGATCTATCTAGAGTCAATCTCGTAGCTGAATTCGGATTGGAATCTGTTTTGTGCACTGTTTAGTAAAACATGCAAATCTTCCTCATATGAAGTTCGTTTTGGCTCCGTGAGTACTCAAATGAAAGCTAGCGACAAATTGCATCTAAATAGTTGCAGGTGTTTCGATGAGATAGCTATC
>NW_025257881.1:0-1787 GCF_018294505.1 Triticum aestivum
TTTTTCGACAAATCTAGCTTTGTAGATAGTAACACTACTATCAATGTCCGTCTTCCTCTTGAAGATCCATTTATTTTCTATGGCTTGCCGATCATCGGGCAAGTCAATCAAAGTCCACACTTTGTTCTCATATATGGATCCCATCTCAGATTTCATGGTTTCAAACCATTTCACGGAATCTGGGCTCATCATCGCTTCCTCATAGTTCGTAGGTTTATCATGGTCTAGTAACATGACTTCCAGAATAGGATTTACCGCACTACACTAGTGCGGACCGTACTCTGGAATACCTACGAGGTTCTGTAGTAACTTGATTTGAAGTTTCATGATCATCATCATTAGCTTCCACACTAATCGGTGTAGCAATCACTGGAACTGATTTCTGTGATGAACAACTTTCCAATTTGGGAGAAGGTACAAATTACCTTATCAAGCTCTACTTTCCTCCCACTCAGTTCTTTCGAGAGAAACTCCTTCTCTAGAAAGGATCCATCTTAGCAACGAATAACTTGCCTTCGGATCTGTGATAGAAGGTGTACCCAACAGTTTCCTTTGGGTATTCTATGAAGACGCACTTCTCCGATTTAGGTTCGAGCTTACCAGGTTGAAACTTTTTCACATAAGCATCGCAGCCCCAAACTTTAAGAAACAACAACTCTGGTTTCTTGCCAAACCACAATTCATAAGTCGTTGTCTCAACGGATTTTGATGGTGCCCTATTTAAAGTGAATGCAACTGTCTCTAATGCATAACCCCAAAACGATAGTGGTAAACTGATAAGAGATATCATAGGTCGCACAATATCTAATAAAGTGCAGTTATGATGTTTGGACACACCATTACATGTGGTGTTCCATGTGGCGTGAGCTGTGAAACTATTCCACATTGTTTTATATGAAGGCCAAACTCGTAACTCAAATATTCTCCTCCACGATCAGATCGTAGAAACTTTATTTTCTTGTTACGATAATTCTCCACTTCACTCTGAAATTCTTTGAACTTTTCAAATGTTTCAGACTTGTGTTTCATTAAGTAGATATACCTATATCTGCTCAAATCATCTGTGAAGGTCAGAAAATAACGATACACGCCGTGAGCCTTAACACTCACCGGATCACATACATCGGTATGTATTATTGCCAATAAGTCAGTAGCTCGTTCCATTGTTCCGGAGAACGGAGTTTTAGTCATCTTGCCCAAAAGGCACGGTTTCGCAAGCATCAAATGATTCATAACCAAGTGATTCCGAAAATCCATCTTTATGGAGTTTCTTCATGCGCTTTACACCGATATGACCCAAACGGCAGTGCCACAAATAAGTTGCACTATCATTATCAACTTTGCATCTTTTGGCATCAATATTATGAATATGTGTATCACTACGATCGAGATCCAACAAACTATTTTCATTGGGTGTATGACCATCAAAGGTTTTATTCATTAAACAGAACAACAATTATTCTCTGATTTTAAATGAATAACCATATTGCAATAAACATGATCAAATCATATTCATGCTCAACGCAAATGCCAAATAACATTTATTTAGGTTCAACACTAATCCCGAAAGTATAGGGAGTGTGCGATGATGATCATATCAATCTTGGAACCACTTCCAACACACATCATCACTTCACCCTCAACTAGTTTCTGTTTATTCTGTAACTCCTGTTTCGAGTTACTAATATTAGCAACCAAACAAGTATCAAATACTCAGGGGCTACTATAAACACTAGTAAGGTACACATCAATAACATGTATATCAAATATACCCTTGTTCACTTTGC
>NW_025257882.1:0-1787 GCF_018294505.1 Triticum aestivum
AAAGGAAAAGCCAAGGGATTTCGTGAGGATGAGCACGATACCTTATGGTTTGAGGACCGCGTTTATGTGCCCAATGATCCGGAGATCAGGAAGTTGATCTTGCAAGAGGCCCATGATTCACCGTATTCGATTCACCCAGGAAATACCAAGATGTATTTGGATTTGAAGGATATTTTCTGGTGGACCGGAATGAAGAAAGATATTGCAGAGTATGTAGCAGTTTGCGATGTATGTCAGAGAGTGAAGGCAGAGCATCAGAAGCCAGCAGGATTGCTACAGCCATTGCCGATACCCGAATGGAAATGGGATAAACTAGGCATGGATTTTATCACGGGATTGCCCAGGACTCGTTCAGGCTATGACTCGATATGGGTTGTAGTCGATCGTTTGACGAAAGTAGCTCATTTCATCCCAGTGAAGACCACTTACACCAGTGCTAAGTTGGCAAAGATATACATGACCAGGATCGTATGTCTGCATGGAGTTCCGAGGACCATTGTATCAGATAGAGGAACCCAGTTTACTTCAAAGTTTTGGAATTGGTTACATGAAACTTTGGGTACCAGGCTAGAGTTCAGTACAGCCATTCACCCACAGACAGACGGACAGACCGAGAGAGTCAATCAGATTTTGGAAGATATGCTGAGAGCTTGTGCGCTAGATTATGGATCTAGTTGGGACGACAATTTGCCGTATGCAGAGTTTTCTTACAACAACAGTTACCAATCCAGTTTGAAGATGGCCCCTTTCGAAGCTTTGTACGGAAGGAGGTGCAGAACACCCTTGTTGTGGAACAAAGTTGGAGACCGCCAGTTGTTTGGACCAGATTTGGTTAAGGAGTCTGAACGGAAAGTGAAGTTGATTCGCGATAGGCTCAAGGTAGCCCAGTCCAGGCAGAAGAGTTATGCGGATTCTAAACGCAAGGAGACAGTTCACGAAGTCGGAGACAGAGTTTACCTACGAGTATCACCACTTCAAGGAGTGAAGCACTTTGGAGTTAAAGGAAAGTTAGCGCCATGTTTTGTCGGACCATACAAAGTTTTGGAGCGTATGGGATAAGTTGCTTACAAACTGGAATTGCCTGAAGGATTGTCAGGAGTTCATGATGTATTTCACGTTTCCCAGTTGAAGAAGTGCCACGCAGAGATGACTGAGATACCACTGAGAGATACAGTGCCGTTGGAAGCGATTCAGTTGGAAAGTGATTTGACCTATGAGGAGAAACCAGTCAAGATTCTTGAGTATGCCAGCCGAGTCACCCGCAACAAGGTTATCAAGTTTTGCAAAGTTCAGTGGAGTCACCATACCGAGGACGAAGCCACCTGGGAGCGAGAGGAAGATCTACGGAAGAACCACTCTCACCTATTTTCTAGCCAACCCGAATCTCGACGGCGAGATTCATCTTAAGGGGGGTAGGTTTGTAACATCCCAAATTTTCAATTTGGAATGTTATACATTAGATCATCATTATATAGCATATTTTATTGCATTTTGGCAAATCCTCGAAAATCCTAAGCAACTCAAGGACCCTCGGAGAGAGTTGGGGATTTTTCCCGGTTTTTGTATTTGATTTTTATCAAATAATAAAACGAGGATTTTTGGTTTTAATTATTTTCCTCTCCGAAAAATATTTCATATTAAAATAAATGAGAGGAGAAAATATGACTTCTCCAAAATAATTGAAATATTGGAGGAAAAATATTAAAATCAAATATTTGATTTTATTCGGATTTTATTTGCAATTTTAATTGCATTAGAAAAATTGCACGTTTTCAAAACTGCATTTC
>NW_025257883.1:0-1787 GCF_018294505.1 Triticum aestivum
TTTTTTTCGTTAATTTATTCACCAGAGTTTGACAAAATGAATACAGAGATTCACCCAAGCCACATTCGTGGCGAATAAGGTCGCTACACCAACAACTATAAAGATGTGCCGTGACCGCATGAACAGACACCATCTAATACAGTGGCCTCAAGAAGCCGCCCGCCTGGCAAGCTGTGTACCAACCGCTCTAGGCATCCCACAACGTGCACCGCATGCGTACGATCTAGGACACGCCGCTGCCATCTTCGGTAGTCGTCCCATCTTCAGGAGGTATCATTGCATAGACCTTGCTAGTTCTATCTGCCATTGACATCACCATAACGCCATATAGCGCCACTAGCCTGAGCTCGTCCATCCACATGCACCCGTCAGCGGCACTCTGCTGCGCCATGCCGCCAAGTCCCATCGTCGGCCAAGTAACACCGATCCTTCTGTCCCCTCCAGTCAACTCCAACGATGCGCCCACGAGGGAAACGAGTCATTGTCTGATCCAGGAGACCTAGATCTAGGGTTTCCCCAAGAGCATCCCTATCATATTTACGCAACTTGCAACAACAATGCATCAATAGGGGAACGACATCGGAGACACCGTCTTCGTCCACCATGGCCGAAGTCGGCGTGATTTTCACTGGAAGTAGCACCACCCTGATGTCGCTGCTGACTGGGTCCAAGTGCACCCTCGCCATGTAGACCCACGGCGTCGTCAGAGAGCTAGTAAAGGACCACCGGCCGGCCCACACAGGCCCCATCACGCGTCGTTGTCTGGCCAAAGCCAAACCACGACAGATCTGGCCGGGACGCCAGATCCACGGCGACTGCCGCTGCCCATTGCAGAGCGGAGGAACCCACTGGAGCACCTCACCCGCCATGGCGTCGCCGGCTACCGCCGCACAGCCATGACACCTCCATGGTTACTGTGCGAGGATACCCCGCATGAGGCGCCCCAGCCGCCTCATGGGAAATACGCCACATCCCTCCTACCCTATCCCCTTTGGCGTCGGGCGCCACCACCACCGCAGCCAGCGGCGGCTGGAATCTGCCTCATGGGAAGACTGGCGGCGTGAAGGATTTGGTCCGCCTGGCGTCACCCTGGGGTGGCGGCGTGAGGGGGTCAGGAGCGGTTCTGGTTGAGCACAGGACAAGTAACCGCTAAAGCATACTCTCTACATCTAGATCAATTAGAACATCTCGGGCCAGCTATTTCTTAGACTATTACTACTATTCCACAAGACGATTTAATTATTGCATGATCATTGGTTCTGGTTGACCACAGGGATCTTTTCTTCCGCATCGCCTCCTCCGGAGCTCCTAAATCTTCCTATCTTGGCAGCTACTGCTCCATTTCTTTCTTCCTTCTTGCTTGCATTAGAATATCTACGTTGTAGTTGGTCTTTGTTACCTATCTTTTGCATGACCTGATATTGTTACATAATATACTACTCCCTCCGTTTCTAAATATGTCATTTTACAGATTTTACTATTGACCACATATGAAGCAAAATAAGGGAAACTACACTCTAAAAGACATCTATGTACATGCGAATGTAGTCTCTACAGTGAAATCTCTAAAAGGACTTAGAGCATCTCTAGCAGACCTCTTAAACATGAAACTACAAAATAATCGCCGGTTTGCAGTTTTAGGCGAAAAAAGCGACTCTAATAGAACTAGTAAACGACACCGACCTGTAAAAGTTTTTAGGCGGCGTGAAACATCCCGGCCGAACCTATGAAAATAAGGATTTCTGAGCCAACCCGAGGGTGTCCTGTATATGCGAAAGACCATTGGC
>NW_025257884.1:0-1787 GCF_018294505.1 Triticum aestivum
TTCATGACACCACGCCATAATTCTGTAGCCACCCTAGCATTCACCATTGGTGATGTGTACCTACATATAGTGCTCGTGCTAAGCAGGATCGTTGGGTTCCTCCTCACAGTCGTTGGATGGAGTTGGCGCTCACCACGAGGATTGTCCCAGAGATGAATGATGTGGCTGTTGTGCTTTGGTTTGTCTTCATCGCCGCATGGAAAATCTTCTCAAAGCATTTGGTGCTCAGGACATCCAGCCCTTCACCCATCAAGAAAAAATTCATCTAGACCTGCGTCAGTGCATGTTGCAGTGTTACATCGCTGTCGCAGGTATGGAGGAATTTTTTCCTTTGTGTTATCATTCACATTCATCACAGAGTGTGTCCTAACTGCAATCACGTCACATAACCACACCATCGTGAAAACATCATTGTTCGACAATGTTGTGGTTTTAGCTCAGATACATTGGCCCCAACAACTGAATATCAGAGTATAAGTATTTTTCATAAGTATATATTGCATATCATAAAATGTCATTATGAAGCAATTTGAGGTGATCAGGGCTCTTGTAGGTATGGACACTGAGACTAGGTGGATTGTCTTCCCTGGGGGAGTCGTCTGCGCGAGGAACGGAGGTCACGACAACCTAGGATCCACGATGATGTCGTACTAGATGTCTTATGGATTGTATATCAGGTTTAGTTCCATGGTTGTGCGATCAGCACTACTTGTCATAGTGCATTTGTATCCCTAGTTTACTTTGGTCATGTAGTTTGAGAAGAGCTTCTTGTTGTTGTTTAGTGTATAGTTTGAGTAGCACTTCTGGTTTTTGCAGTCATCCCTCCCATTAGAAGTGTTTGGTTGTTTATTGGTGCAAAAATCGTGTGTTGTGATCGAGAATGTTGGATTGTTTAATTTTGCAAAACGATCTATGGTAGTTCATGTGATGAGAATGATCCTATGCTCGCGAGGTGTTGGACACAATGCGAGATAGGTAAGTGTTTTTGTATTATTATTTTTTCTCAAAATCTTGGATCATGTGACATTGAAATTTGGTGATGGTTTTTGACATCGTACTATGCAAAACGAGTTGGGTGACCTGGAAAAATTCATGGCGCTGGATGAAAGGAACGCCATTGACCTCAATGATGTTGTCATTTCTGTGGCAGATGAAAGCCAAGGAGAGAGACATAGTGTCGAAATAGAGGGTAACCACACACACATACCATGAAGAGAGAGCTAACAAGGTCAGTGAACTACAAGGTTGAGGAGGACATAACTTTGTGCAATGCTTGAATGAACATGTCTCTCTTGACGCCAGGGCTGGAGGAGTCGATCAAACCAAGGAAATAATTTAGAGGAGGATTGAGCAATAATATTCACACAATGTTTTGATTCCATCCAATCACACGCATGGGTATCTCTGCTCATCGCTGAAGTAGCATCCAAGATCAGTGACATTGATGGTCCGATTGTGTTGAGCAAGTGAACAACTCACCGACCAGTGTAGTGCCAATAACCGAGTATGAATGAAAGGATGAGACAAGATTGGTAAATTGTTCCTGGAGAGATCTTGGCAAGGTCGAGGTTCTTTGGTGGTTACACTAGTGGTAGTGGTGCTAATGAGAATATTGTTGAAAACTTGAAATGGTGTGGAAATGCCTATGTAGAAAGATGGATGAGATAGGTAGAACATATAGTGACTAAAGATTAGGAGAAGGGCTAGGTGCAAGAATGTTTAGCTTCACAAAATTTAAAAAGGTTCGATTTTGCTATATCTCAGGTGCCCGAAAATTTTCTTCACGT